>NW_015293609.1:0-298 GCF_001447785.1 Gekko japonicus | reverse complement strand
TGTTCAGAAGAAGATCTTCCTTCGAAACTTCCGGTTTTGCGCCAGAAGTGATTTCCCTGCCCCCCAGATTCTCCCGCTGGGCTGCCAGGTATGGCTGGTAACCCTAGATGACACAGAATTATAAGGGAGTCCCTAAAATGCTTGCTGTGTCCTCTGAGGAGACAGGCCCCATTCGGATTGTGATGGTGGTGCTCAGAGAAGAGAGAGCTCATGCCCCCCACTGCACCATTTTTCCTGACCTGAAATCGCCCCAGATCTGCTTTTTTGCTCCATCGGGGGAAATTTACTGTACTGATTT
>NW_015293608.1:0-298 GCF_001447785.1 Gekko japonicus | reverse complement strand
TACTGTCTAAGTGAGCTCTATCCCCATCTACTTTACAGCTATTTAATTAATGAGAGGTGCAAAAATTGCCCAGGGATTCATAACCAACTTCTGCACAATGTAGAGACTATGTTAGTATTCACCTAAAAAAATGAAAAATGCAACCTCTTGGAATATATTTGTTTTCCAAAAGTTGATTGATTCACTGAGGCCACATAACATCAATGGTAAAGCTGGTATTGTTCTTGATCGTCTGTGTTTCCAGAAGAAACATCTTTAAAAAGGGTACGAGAGGAGATCCAGGAAATTACAGTCTAGT
>NW_015293607.1:0-298 GCF_001447785.1 Gekko japonicus | reverse complement strand
GACGTCATTGCATCAGCAGAATCCCCATGGGTTCAGGAATGGGGCTTCCCCGCTGGCCAGCAGCGGATTGGGCCCCCTGTGAATCAGGGGATCCCCTGGCACCACCGGGGGGGATGGCAACCCTACCAGTGGGGCTTATAGTGTGCAGGTGGTTGCTGTCAGAGGAATGGATAAGCTGCAAGTCTTCCTGAACTTTGGCCTCATTCCTAGGCTCTTTTGGTTGGTGATAATCGCCAACTACCTGTTTGAGCCACAGAGTAAGTACTGCTGTCCTAGAATGATACATAGCCAAAGCTTT
>NW_015293606.1:0-298 GCF_001447785.1 Gekko japonicus | reverse complement strand
GAGTTCCTGCTCCAAAAAGAGCCCTGGGCACCGGTAATCATCAGCTCAGCTCTGGACTTCAACAATGGTATGTTTCCATGCCCACAGTTGGGGGCCCACCAGTCCCAGGGACCCAGAGACATTGGCCCACCCACTGTATTGCTTCCACAGGTGCCAGAGGACCTCTCCAAGCCACAGCTGCACCATCGGAACCCTCCATGGCCCAACGGATAGAGGCACTGGAGAGTGCTGTGGCGACCCTGCAGGCAAGAGGTGGGTTGTGCAGGGAGCACGGGTGCTTGTCTGTGGCCAGTATGGC
>NW_015293605.1:0-298 GCF_001447785.1 Gekko japonicus | reverse complement strand
ACATTCAGATCTCTAAAAGTGTGTGCTAGTCACTGAGCTATAGTTCTTTCTTCTTCGGTCTGATTGGCCTGAAGAGATATGTAAAAAGCGAGGAAAGTAAATCTTCTTTGTGGGTTCCTTGCTTTTCTCACTAATGATTAGGGAGACCTGACCCTCTATCTGGCAGGAAATTCACATATTACTGTTCAGATAGTCACCAGCTGCAGGCTTGGATAAGCAAAAATAACTAGGTTTTCCTGAAAACACGCTATTATGAACCTAATAATGAGTCATAGGTGACTAGGAAATCATGAATAAT
>NW_015293604.1:0-298 GCF_001447785.1 Gekko japonicus | reverse complement strand
TTGTCTGGACTGGATACATTACAGGGAGGTAAAAGTCCAGCTCTGTGTCCTTCACTGCATTTGCAGTAGTTTGGATGCAACCCAGTGAGTGCCCGGTCTTGAAACATGGGAAAGAATAGACGAGAAAAGGTACTTAGTGGTACGTCTTTTGAAACATTGAAAATTGACCCATTTCAATTCTGCCCACCTGCGGGGATATTTCCCAGCAGGAAATGAGATCAAGGCAAAACTGTCATCAGGACAGGAGGAAATTCTGTTGTGTCAATGCAAATATTATGATACTGGCTACTGATCCCTG
>NW_015293603.1:0-298 GCF_001447785.1 Gekko japonicus | reverse complement strand
AAAAAGACAACATAGGAGGGTGGGGCAGGGAACACCAGCCATTTAAAATCCCATCAAAGCCTGGCTGGACTCTACTCAGTAAAGCTTCTAGAATGATTCCATCATGGGACTGTGGAGCGAGATGTACTCCCACTTAACCCACAGGTGTGTAAACTGTATTTAATTCTGGTAAAATGGCCACATTTCCTATCTCTAGTCATTGCCTTCCAAAGTTCCGCAGTTACTTCCCTGTCACAAAATTGTGCTGGCAGAGGTGGTGGACAGGAGCTGGCACTCAACTTTTTTGCCTACAACTGGT
>NW_015293602.1:0-298 GCF_001447785.1 Gekko japonicus | reverse complement strand
CTTCAATATACACTATGTTGACATTACTAATAGATATGCTGATTATCCTTGTCATTAAAGCCATCATTTGCATAGTTCTTTGAAGATGCAGACTGCTTTCAGTCTTAATGTGGCTCACTTGCTTCCCATCTTGACTGGGCTATTCCTGATCCTACTCGAAAGGAAGCATGGAGGTTCATAGAGGGGGAAACTCCACTCAGAAATTACCCAGTGAAATCCAGTGGTGGAGATGGGGGGTGGGGGGTGAACTTGGGTCACTTGTAATGTGAACTTGCCCTGATTTGGATAGCCCAGGCTA
>NW_015293601.1:0-298 GCF_001447785.1 Gekko japonicus | reverse complement strand
GTTGCATCTACAACACTGTCTAACCATCTCCATCCTTTGCCCCGGTGCAGGAGTTTGCGAAACAGCACTGGTAGCATAACTCTTTACACAAGCAGGTCTTTGTATCCACCCCTCTGTTTTCTGAGATGTACTTTGGCGTTTTGTTGAAATGGTTAATATTCTACAGGGTCATCTCAAAGACCAGGCGCCTTTTAAATATTTTCCTGTCTCTTGTAGCGGGAGAAGAGGCATGTTTGCTTTCCCCTTAAAAAACAAAATTTCTATTGACAGAGGAGGATAAATGGCAAGATTTATCCTC
>NW_015293600.1:0-298 GCF_001447785.1 Gekko japonicus | reverse complement strand
TGCCTTTCTCACTGAGACCCAAGGCAGATAACGCAGTGCCAAGCCCATGCAGTCAACAGGATGACTGCAAAGGGGTAACTGGATCAGTTTGGTGTAGCAAAATAAAACAGAATAGCGTGCTGGGAAATGTTACTTGACAAATTTATAAAGAAAAGTGGGGAAAAGCTACTAAAAGGTCTGATGTACACTAAACATGCTTACTACCTTCTACTAGCGCCACAGAACATTGAGAGAGGTTGCATTAAAATTAAAAGGGGAGGGAGGAGAGGAATGAGGGGCTGTGGCTTAGTGGTAGAGC
>NW_015293599.1:0-300 GCF_001447785.1 Gekko japonicus | reverse complement strand
CAGCATCAGGGTCTTCTCCAGTGAGTGAGCCCCAAGAAAAATTCCTTTTTCTATCCCACCTGACCTGGTCAGTGGGTGGGAAAACAGATATACTCAGGGGAGTGAAGGGGAAGTTCTCTTTCTTAGGGGCTGATTCCATGAGAGCAGATTGACCTCACCACAGAGGAGGCAGCCATTAACCATGTGGTTGACCTGGACAGCTAGAGGGAGCTTTTCCTAATTACAAAAAGCTACAGAGGCCTTATTAAATAACCCATAAAGTCCATTAAAATAGTTTTACCTTATTAGTCCTGAACAGTG
>NW_015293598.1:0-298 GCF_001447785.1 Gekko japonicus | reverse complement strand
CCACCAAAAGTATCTCCTGGGGATATTGAGGATGAGTTGTGTGTGTTTCCCCCCCCCCACCCCTCTCCACTTATCTCTTCCTCCCTCTGCTTCTGTGAAAACACTCTCTGATTTACTTCTGTGATAAGATCAGAGCAGCAGAGGGATCACGTTGTTGGAATGAACCTAGCTGGAAGGGACTGGGTAACAGCCTTTGAAAAATAGCAGCTGGTATTTTTGTCCTGGCCAAGATTCAGGGAGCGGAAGGGATGGCGAAGTCAACGGGGCCGATTTGTTTTATGCCGCTTGTGGGATTTTT
>NW_015293597.1:0-298 GCF_001447785.1 Gekko japonicus | reverse complement strand
GTAGAAGAGGCCTTTGTGGAGCTGGCCACAGCCTGCCAGGCGGTCATCTGCTGCCGAGTGACGCCCAAGCAGAAGGCTCTCATTGTCCAGATGGTCAAGAGACACAAGAACGCCATCGCTCTGGCCATCGGAGACGGGGCCAACGATGTCAACATGATAAAAAGTGAGGCTGGATCCCACCTAGGGCCGGGCCCCCTTACCTGCTGCCATTCCAAGCCACAGCTGGAGTAAATTTCTAAAACCCCGCAGCCTAGTGTTCTCACTGGGGGTGGCAAAGGGTAGCTCTAGGAATCACCAG
>NW_015293596.1:0-298 GCF_001447785.1 Gekko japonicus | reverse complement strand
GAGTTGACAGTGTAGTGAGTCACTTTCTCTTGCGTGTGAGGTAGTACTATGAATTCTAGTGTGCTTAATGAGTTATTTGTCACAACTTAGAGTTTTATGTGGTGTTGTGACTAAAGTTGTATTATATGACTGTCCACTTAAATAGTAGTTATGTAACTTGGAAGCGTGTTGTTTATAATAAAAGTATTCCTGCTAGTTACAATATGTGTAAATTATTGTTAGTGAAATGTTCTCCTTCAACAATGTGTTTTTACGTGTCTTCCAATATATTTGTGTTATAAAAGAGTTACAATAAAGG
>NW_015293595.1:0-298 GCF_001447785.1 Gekko japonicus | reverse complement strand
CAGAATCATCCAAGAGAGCAACAAAAATGAGAAAAATAAAAAGCGATGACAAGGAAAAAATTATCAAAAAGAAATTCATAGCCATATTGGCCTATCTGTAGGTCAAATATCAGAGGGTCCCCATATTCTTTGCTAGTGCCTTTCAGTTTCTTTCTAGAAGTACAGCGTAGCTCTGTCCACACATCCAAGTGAAAGTGTGTACAAATGGTGTACACACAATTTCTCTTTAGCCATCTTCGGATGTTCTGTTGATGAGAACTGGGAACTCACCAACTGCGAGTGTAGACAGTATATATGT
>NW_015293594.1:0-298 GCF_001447785.1 Gekko japonicus | reverse complement strand
CCTCTTCACCGTGGTTGCCATGTGACATGGCTTTTTGTACATGTGGGTCCACTGGTATAGCTTTTGGTGGTTTAAAAATGGGCTGTTTGGAGGAAAGATCCACGTCCTTGGTAGCCCTGGTGCCGCCTTGAAGACACGGGTGCTATTTTACACCTGAGGAACACCAACGCATAGCAGTCAATGGCTGGACCAAATCACTAAATCTGTGGCACAAAATTCTGAATTCAGACTAAGTTAAATGAAAACAAAGAATGCTTCTGACTGATTGTAGCCTCTGTTGACACCCAGAATCAGGGGT
>NW_015293593.1:0-298 GCF_001447785.1 Gekko japonicus | reverse complement strand
TATTTTTATATTCTTTTTAACAAAAAGGAATGAGGACAGAGAAATGGGGAAAGACAAGATAAAAACGAAGAGGTAAACAGCAGAGATTAGGTGAGAAATTCAAAGGAGATCCTCATTGACAATTTGGGGTAATGAGTCTGCGGAGGCTGAAAGCCGCTGATCTAAATCCCATCCTGTAAGGTGCTCTCAATGCCCATGTAACCTCCAAAAATGTAGTCTAAAGGGGCGCTTCTGTTTAATCAAAGGTGTGGTTATTAAAGATTTGAGAGGTTTTCCCAGCCATTTCAATTAAAAAAAA
>NW_015293592.1:0-298 GCF_001447785.1 Gekko japonicus | reverse complement strand
CCAGGGCTGACCCTGCTTAGCTTGCAAGCTCTGACGAGACTGGGACAGCCTGGGCAGCAACAGACATAGTATTGATTTTTATGTTAAGCTGTGCTCCATGTAGTAATGGGGATGCCTGGATAGAACTGTCCGTGGTCCTGAATGAATGGGGAAGCCCTTGAATATAGAGGAGCTGTGTTTGATGTTCTGTTCAAAGCCTGCATATAAGGAATTTGTTCTCCACATTTCCGTGTTCCTTTTCTTCCACACCTTCACTAAGCAAATAAAATGTTTATTCCTTCTCTCTTAAGCTAGAAAC
>NW_015293591.1:0-298 GCF_001447785.1 Gekko japonicus | reverse complement strand
AGTTGATTTAATTAATGCCAAACTGCAAATCTGAAAGTCCCCAGAACTAATTAATTAGAGACCAAACTAAGTGATGCTCTTTAATTAATCCTGTGGATTTTCCAATCTGTTATTAAACAAATTAATGTTTTTTAAAGCCAGTATGGACATTTTGCGATTTTTGTTCCGTGCTAATTGTCAGCAGCTCTGTGAATTAAGTTACTTCATATTATTTTTAAAAAATGTTCTAATTTTGTATTGTATTGTATTGTAATTTGTATTCACCTTTGGGGGCTTCAGAATGTTTAAGAATCATAGA
>NW_015293590.1:0-298 GCF_001447785.1 Gekko japonicus | reverse complement strand
TCTGTGGATTAAATGGTGGCGAGTATGCCTTTTGTCTTTGTGGGATCTGTGCTGCCTCCTGAACGAACCTATGGTGGCAACACAAGGAGCAACGTGATGACTAGTGAGTGGGCGGTGCAATAGCAGAGCCAACGGTGGCCACCTTCTGTGCAAATGGCTGTGTACTGGGAAGAGAATTGTTACTGTGTGGGAGTCAGCGTGGGAGGCTGTGAAGAAGATCTGGTGCAGAGAGGAAATGCAGAGAAGAAACCTGATAGAGCAGTTGGTTCACCATGGATAGCGACTGATGTAAAATACA
>NW_015293589.1:0-298 GCF_001447785.1 Gekko japonicus | reverse complement strand
TCTTTTTCTACGAAAAGACCCCTGGTAGAGGATAGCCAGGACTAGCTCTTTGCTTTAAGGAAGAGGTGTCTGGGGAAGAAGCAAGCAGACACTGGTAAATTGGCACCGTAAAACACATTGGTTCTGAGTTATAAGTGTTAAGAACCAAGAAGCCAAGGGTCAGAACCATGTTAGTTGCAAGCATTGACACAGGATTAAAATCAGAAATCCTAAGGATGGTTTATATTATTTTTCTTCCCGATCAGTTCCAATGTAAAATGAGAACCAAGAAATCACTAGGAATAAGGCCCATTGTGGA
>NW_015293588.1:0-298 GCF_001447785.1 Gekko japonicus | reverse complement strand
TGGGGGTCTCCTTCCATCCGGAACAGGATTTCAGGGGACAGTTTGGGCTGTGCAAAAGGGGGGGAGGTGAGCAGTCTTATAAGGTAAACTTTCTGTTTTAAGAAGACAGGATGAGAACTGCCGTTTCCTGGGGAAAATATTTGACAAGCGCTCTCGTTCCCTTTCATCGACAGAATCCCTCAGCGGCCGAGATTTCAGAAATATGTGAAAGGAACAGCCTCAACGTAGCACACGGACTCGCCTGGTCTTACTATATTGGCTATTTAAAAATCATTTTGCCTTGTAAGTAAGCAATGTC
>NW_015293587.1:0-298 GCF_001447785.1 Gekko japonicus | reverse complement strand
AAAAAAAGTAATAATTTTAGATCCAAGATTTAGGGAGAGGGACCTTTACCATCACTGCTGATTTTCAGGCAGGATATTATAAGTTTGGGATTCAAATCCATGCGTTTTTGGGGACCATCACTGGAATTTTGGGACCATCATTGTCAGTGGGAAACTAATTCAAGGGTCTTGGGCAGCAATTTTTAAAGCTAATGATACCAAATTCGTCCACAACACAGTCTAAAGACTCCCTATGTTTCAAGCAGAATGGACAAAGCATTTTGATTTTACTTACCCCCATATTAGGTTCCTCTCTGTG
>NW_015293586.1:0-298 GCF_001447785.1 Gekko japonicus | reverse complement strand
ACGGAGAAGCCGATGACGGAGAGGAGGAAGTCGATCTTCTTGCCCCACGTCTCCCGCGGGGACTCGGCGCCGCCGCCGGGGCTGTAGCGCGGGCTGCCGGGCTCCAGGAGGTTGGTGCTGGTGTACTGGACGCCGTTCTGCTCCTTCACCAGGTGGAGCTCCACGTCCTTCTTGGGCGGCTGCCGGCCGGAGCCGTCCCGGGCCGGCTGGACCGTCGAGGAGGAGCGCCTCCGCTCGGGCGGCTGCTGGGGCTGGTTCATCCTCACCTGGAGCGCGGGGGAGGGGGAAAAAAAGAGAG
>NW_015293585.1:0-298 GCF_001447785.1 Gekko japonicus | reverse complement strand
CTCTTGGGAATGGCATGGAGGAGGAAGATGTACAGAAAACCTCCCTTCTCACACCAGCTGTTCCTTAAGCACCCACTGATGGACAAGGTTGTGCAAAAGAGTGGGGGCATTTTTTGTCAATACCCACTCCTTGCTGCAGCCCCCATGCTAAACCTCTGTTGTTGTTCCTGTGGTTTCTCCAACCCTCAAATTTCCAAGGGGCCCGCGGATCTTCAGGGGGAAGGAGAAAGTGACAAAGGCTTTAAAGCCAAACTATCTTTTGTAGGAAGTGGAGCCTCCAAGGGCAAAGTACCACTGC
>NW_015293584.1:0-298 GCF_001447785.1 Gekko japonicus | reverse complement strand
CTCAGTCTTGTGATTCTTGATGTCAGATGAGAGGTTAGTTTCCTTAACCGGGGAAGTGGTTCCAGTATCCACAGCCATGGCCACTACCCAGAATGCACCTTACCGTTGCATTCAGAGGAACTCCACCGAAACAATACACTTCAGAAAGGCACAATGTTATACCACACTCTGCTTTTCAGTGCTCAAGGCCTGTGGTTGAACCCCCTCCCCAAAACCCTGCTGATTAGTTCAACGTCTTCCCTCGAGTCATTCCTCACACACTAACACAACGTTCTAAACAAAAAAGCGGGTGTTGCAG
>NW_015293583.1:0-298 GCF_001447785.1 Gekko japonicus | reverse complement strand
TGTTCCATAGTTGCAGGCATGAACCAATGTAAGGCTCTGAGGAGCAACTGATGATTGGCATGGTGTCCCCACCACTGAACAGCCTGGTGTTCTTTGCCTGGATAACAAGTTCCTTCACCTGTTTCTCAAGCTCTTCTGACTTCATACCTTAAACATCATGCCCACTTTTCAGCACTGATGTTCCTTCATCCTTTGGGTTTCTATTTTAGGTACCTGTCCAGGATCTACTATCAACATTGAATCTGCATGTTTGATTGCCTGTACACACTAAGTTAATGTTTTCAATTAGTTGTCATTG
>NW_015293582.1:0-298 GCF_001447785.1 Gekko japonicus | reverse complement strand
CTTAACCACTATACCAAACTGGCTCAATTCAAAAATTGGAGGCTCATCTCAAAAGATTGGAGGCTCAACTAAAAAATGATTGCAGCTGTGAAAAACGGCATGTCCACCAGCCTAACGTGTTCACTGCGAAGTTCACAGCACCTCTAATTGTTACCCACACTTTGGCAAACAATGCTCCCAAGGACAGCCACTTACAATTTACAGCTTAATATATTGATTTTGTCATTGGAGTGCTTTTTTATCCCAGACACTGAAACCTACTGAGGTAAAAAATGCCCCATCCATTTCAAATATATAG
>NW_015293581.1:0-298 GCF_001447785.1 Gekko japonicus | reverse complement strand
GTGAGCATGGGTGATACAACCCCACCCTTCAAGGAAGCATTTACTACTCCCCTTATCCACTGGGGCAGCTCCCTCTGGCAGCATTTATCAACCAGGAAGGGCAAGGATCAAGAACACAGGTGAAGGACCTTGCCTCTCCAAGATCTTGTCCACATCCTTAGGGTCCACAGGCTGAAAGGTATCCATATAATTGAACAAGCAGGTGCCAAAGATACATTGTCTCAACACACATCCACACCAGCATCCAACCCAGAGAGGATCTGGGAAATTTTGTCTGCAAATTAAGTAGCAAATTGAT
>NW_015293580.1:0-298 GCF_001447785.1 Gekko japonicus | reverse complement strand
TTCTCCCGCACCATAGTTCAAAAGAATCTGGTCCTAAGCTAATTTTGGTGCACTGAGCTCTTTAAACCCCATCCATGTTTCTAGCTAGATAGGCAAATCAGGAACCAAGAACTGCAAACCGGGAACCAACTTCAGTCCCATCCATCATGTCAGGTGTGCCCTGGAATCTTCTGTGCAAGGGATTGACTTCTGGTCCACGCTATGCTTTTTAGCAACAACAAAAAATCTGCACAGGGCATCTATACTGTGGGGTGGGAGGTGTATGAGCAATCCATTCCACCGTGCGCCACAAGTGGAT
>NW_015293579.1:0-298 GCF_001447785.1 Gekko japonicus | reverse complement strand
GCTCCACTTCGGGGATGGCTTTCCGTTGCCTCTCCTTGGGCCGCTCCGATACCCAAGGATCCTCCGCGACCTCGAACCGATCGCCCATGGTGCCCAAGCCTCTCCCCGGGTACATTCCCTGTTCAAAGAGGCTTTCGCGTAATCCACTGCCTCTGTGCGAGAATGTCTCTCTGGTGCCCCGCTCATCAAATTGAGTCCAATCATCCCAAGCGGGTCTGGCCAACTTCGAGGCCCGTGACGGGGTGAAGGATAAAGGCCACGTGAAGGTTGGTTTCTTCGGCATTGCACCCCCCTCGGC
>NW_015293578.1:0-298 GCF_001447785.1 Gekko japonicus | reverse complement strand
GCTTAGCTTCCGAGATCTGAGGAGAACAAACTAGCCTGGGCCATAGTCGCACTTTCAGAATGGCTCCTGTTGATTTCCCTTTCCTGTTCTCTCTCCCCATGTTCCGGGCTGGATTTAAAGATGACATCATCCTAAAGAGGAAGGATGGCTGGATAGCCTTCAAAGGTCATCTCTTTTATTTTTCCACTGAAAAGACGGGTTTGATTGACGCCCGGCACGACTGCAAAAAAAATGCCTCGATGCTTGCTTATGTGGACAACGAAGAGGAGGAGGTGAGCAAAACATGGGACAGCCCTTT
>NW_015293577.1:0-298 GCF_001447785.1 Gekko japonicus | reverse complement strand
GATCCTGCAGTTAGATGTTCAGAACAAACCGCAGCAGGGTTCAAGGCGTCCTGACCTTCTTGGAAAGTTGGGAAGACGGGATTCCTACAGTGCCCTTTCTGTGCCTTAGCTTTCTGGTGTACATTCAGTTCCCACGGAAGCTTGTTTCTGAGGGTGGCAAAGACAGCTGGTTCTTAAAACCATGTCACTTCGGAACGACTGGTGGTGGAAACCGCTGTCAGCTTACGGCCAACGTAGGGTCACCCTGTACGGTTATGAAGGCAAGAGACGAACAGAAGGGGTTGGCCGTGGCCTGCCT
>NW_015293576.1:0-298 GCF_001447785.1 Gekko japonicus | reverse complement strand
TTGCAACCTGATGTGTTATTAGCTGCCTTGAATCTCTGGAGATAGGTCGGTATATAATTGAGGTTGGCAGGCTGAGAGAGAAAGAATTACTGCCCCAAGGTCCCTGTATAAGCCTTATTGCCGAATGTGGATTTGAACCTGAGTTTCCAAGGTCCTAGACCAATACTTTTAACTGCTACACCATATTCTAGGCATTGGCATTATTTGCCAGATATGTAAGTGATTCTCAAGAGGTATGCTGAGACACAATTAGTAAACTGTGAGAAAAGCAGAGCTGTCCTTTGTATTTAGGTAGTAT
>NW_015293575.1:0-298 GCF_001447785.1 Gekko japonicus | reverse complement strand
TATTATGGACAAGATATCTGACCAAATTACAACTGCAGAAAATCCAGACTACCAACTGACCTTTATGGAATGGCGGTTCCCTTTCTTAGAGTTTCTCGAAAGAGATACGAATGCTAAACAGAAGATTCCAAAAATATTTAATATTATAGAATTGTGCTGATCCATAAGTTAATCAATCCTCCTTTTTTAAATGCTGCTCCAGGTTATTGTTTATTGCTTACTGATTATCGTTGTTCTGGTTTAGAATAAAAAATAAAGAATTTTAAAAAGCATGATTGGACAGTATGCAGAACAGGGA
>NW_015293574.1:0-298 GCF_001447785.1 Gekko japonicus | reverse complement strand
CTTTGCAACCCATTCACCCTTCGTCCTACAGAACTGGCTTGAAACAGATGGTGATGTGGATCAAGCCTTCCTCCTGCTCAGGTAGCTCTTACATTGGAGGAAGGTGCCTTTGACTGGAGGAAGGCTCCAGGCTTTTTAAAGTGGGGTGGTAGGATCCAGCGCACTTCTTACATAGCTGTTCATTTAAGAAGCTGGTGTGAGAATCTCGTATGTGCGTTTTATTGTTTGAAGTATGAAATGTGCACTGTGTGCTAAAAGTCTGATTTTGTGGTATCTGAAGAAGTAAGAACATAAGAAC
>NW_015293573.1:0-298 GCF_001447785.1 Gekko japonicus | reverse complement strand
GTAATATTGAATTGACCACTAGGGGGAGCGAAACATGTGCAGAATGGGGGGGGAGCTGGAGAAACAGGAACTTACACGTGAGAAAAACGAGAATGTGGAAAAGCCCATTCTCTCGTGTTTAATTTGTGAGCCACCTTGAGTAGGTCTCTCCAAAGAGGCCATATAAACATTTTCTCAATACAATGAATACAGGAAAGCCAGCTTAACGAGGGCTCCATCTCCATCCCTTCCATGGCTAGGTGTGTTAGAAAAAAAATGGTCTTGGTGTCTCTGAAGTCAATTATGCTGTACCCGATTC
>NW_015293572.1:0-298 GCF_001447785.1 Gekko japonicus | reverse complement strand
TTCCTTGTATACTTGTAGAACGCTTACACACTTCCTGCCATTTCCACGTCAAGGGTTATTGTTTGATGGCCCCCTATACTTGTTCTTTCCTTGTATTTCTTTATTCTGCAATAGTCTCTAGTAAACGGCGAGAAAGGGTACATTGCAGTCTTTTACGGTAGGGATCTACAGTCTTGCGGAGCTGCTTTTAGAATTCTGAGAATAAATAAGAGAGCTCCATAGCAAAATCGGTTTCCATGGTTGAGAGGAACCATTGCAAAATGTAAGGACATTGCAAGCCAAACACCCCAGTATGATG
>NW_015293571.1:0-299 GCF_001447785.1 Gekko japonicus | reverse complement strand
AGCACCAAGATGACAGAGCATCACTTCTCAGCCAGGGCTGAGATTCTCAATGGGAACAACTCAGTCTCTCTTGGTTGGGCTTCCCATTTTTTTTAAAAAAAAATCTTTTTAAGAGGGTTCCTCGTTGACTTCTGTCTGGGTGCTTCTCACCCCGTACACGAACGCCAGCTTGGACCTGTTTTGTGCATTTAAATTAACGAAGGAGTCAGTTGGTCTAAGGTAACTTGACTCCAGGTTATCATGGGGCACTGGGCAAAAAAAGATACCATCCACAAGCCCACCTACTCTACCCTTCTGAT
>NW_015293570.1:0-298 GCF_001447785.1 Gekko japonicus | reverse complement strand
CCTCCTCCATTTTATCCTCACAATAACCTGTGAAGTAGGTTACACTGAGAGAGAATGACTGTTCCAAGGTTACTCAATGAGTTTCATGGCAAGTAGGGATCAGAGCCTGGATCTTCCCTGGGGCTGATCTAATGCACTAACCCCTACCCTACACTGGCTTCAAAATGTGGAACATTGGTACTGACAAAGTACCAGGCCCAAGTCATGGTGTATCAGTTGCTTTCAGGTTTTCCCAGATATTCCTGTGGATATCTTTGTGGTTTACAAATCAAAGACTCAAGAATCTTGTCAATAGATT
>NW_015293569.1:0-298 GCF_001447785.1 Gekko japonicus | reverse complement strand
TGCTTTCCCCTCTGCTGTTTTGGTGGATAAATCCCAAGAGTTCTCTTCCTCCCTCTCTCCTCCCCCCCCCCCAAACAAAGCTATTTATTATGTGAATGTGGTTCTGGGGCAATTGCAACTCATTCTCATATTTTCTTTGACTGGGTGTTGGTTACCTCCTTTTTAGAGATCTGTGGATAAAACTGGTGACAGTTTCTGATCCTTCCCATTTCTATGTATTCTGTGCTAGTTGATCCTGATCCCGGTATTGCTTTGGCTGTGGCCAAATTTCTGGCATCAGTGGCTTCTGTATGGGAAT
>NW_015293568.1:0-298 GCF_001447785.1 Gekko japonicus | reverse complement strand
CTATTATAAATCTGAGGATGGAGTCCATATAACCAGACATGTGCAGTGATACTATGAATCTGATATCCAAGATACACAAACCAGGAAACCTGGGATACCCCGTTGTCTGAGTTCTCTCTCAGGAAAGCTGATCCTGGGAACAAGACTGTAGACTGCACTACTGCGCATAGTACGTATCATCTGTTTGTTGCATGATCTTGCTCTCACTGCTTTATGTTTCTATATTTGCAGTTCCAGTTCCTACACTGTACAGCGGCTCGTGTCTCGGCACTTTGTTTCAGATTGCTGTAATCCTAGT
>NW_015293567.1:0-298 GCF_001447785.1 Gekko japonicus | reverse complement strand
TCATCTCAAATACCTTAATCTGTCAAATTTCCCCTCGTCATGAAGCTGATAAAAGCACGGGGAAGCAAAATGAGAGAAAAAAGTAAGGTGACAAATTCAGAAGAAGAGCCCTTACTGACAAGCTGAGGCCCCTGGGACCGCTACGCTCTGTAGAGATACTATCTGGGCCGTGAAAAGGAAACATATTTTTATCTCATTTAGACAAATGCTTTTTATTTTGAGGGCGAGGTTTTCATGTGAATTGATGAGCGGGCATCTGAAAAGAGGAAAACTGAGTCACAATAGAAGGGCTTGGTAC
>NW_015293566.1:0-298 GCF_001447785.1 Gekko japonicus | reverse complement strand
CGACAGGCATGATAAAATGGAGGGGGGGGGGTTGTGGGGAGGAGAATATTACGGGGAGGGGGATGAGGTAGGGGGGATGCCCTCCCCACAATGCTGTCTCGAAGAGCAAGGTTTACTTGGTCTCCATACAGATGGATGGCAGCCATTCACTTCTTTGGGACAAAGAAAAGAGGCGGGGGCAGGAGCCTCCCTGTGGGTCAGAAAGATCCCTGCCCCTCAGAAAAGCCTCTGGGAGAAGGGTTAGAGTGGGAGAGCTCTGGCATCTAGGCTGAACCTGAAGAGAAAGCTGGAGAAGATG
>NW_015293565.1:0-298 GCF_001447785.1 Gekko japonicus | reverse complement strand
TGGATCCAGGTGGCCAGATCAGCAACATCAAGGTGGAAGGCCCATTTAGGATTGCACTGTTAGAAAGAATTTTTAAGGCTACAGTCTTAAGCATACATGAGTGAAGCCGCAAAGCAGAATATAAAAGCAATCCTAAGTGGGTCTACTCAGACGTTCATTTCATGTTATTTAAATTCCCAGGAAAGTGCTGCAAAGATTGCAGCCCATGGCATTACTTACTACAGAGTGAGTCTGTGTAGGCTAGGACATCGAGGCTACAGTTCTATTATTAGATAATTATACCATACTTTTCTCCCCA
>NW_015293564.1:0-298 GCF_001447785.1 Gekko japonicus | reverse complement strand
TGGGCCTCATTGAGCAAGCATCAGAGTAGTCTACATCAAAAGAAAACCCGTTACATAAAGAGAACTCTTTTCTCCAGCTATGCAGGCTCTGTGACATTTATCTGACTGCGTGGAGACCTTCCTCAGACAAACAGCAACTGAAAATAGAATTTATGATATTGACAGTAAAAGAATCTTCATAGTTTCCAGATCCTTAATTTTTTTTGTTTTAAGAACAACTTTCATTGGAGCATGTTAGTAGGGCTGCCGAGAGCCACCATCGGCCCATGGAAAAAGATTCCATCTGTCCCCCCCCCCC
>NW_015293563.1:0-300 GCF_001447785.1 Gekko japonicus | reverse complement strand
ACACTAACTCAGCTTAGAGGGAACACACGTGCTGTCTGGGTGCACGTCCCAGCTTGCCCGTGGTTTATGCTCGGAATTCCCAGCACGGCCTCTGGCCTGCATGAGGGGTTGAAATTCCCAACAGAGGTTTCTGCTACTGCAAGATGGACACACACAAACACCCGCTGCCCTCTAGGATTTTTGCAGAGTTGCCCCCTCCCGTAGCAACTTGGCCAAGCCATGATATCAAAGGATGTAGGAATGGTGATACCAGAGGCAAGCAAAGGAGGGATGCCATAAGAACCTCAGAAGAGCCCTGCT
>NW_015293562.1:0-298 GCF_001447785.1 Gekko japonicus | reverse complement strand
AAAGGGGAGTGGATAAATTCATGGAGGACGGGGTTGTCAATGGCTGCTAGTCATGATGGGCATCACCTTCCTCCAGTACCAGTCTCATTTCCCTTCTAACCCATCTCTGGTTCATTTTGCCAGTTTTTGTAGCAAATGGTAAAAGCACCTGCTAAGTACCCAAACTATCCTCCGGCACAGGAAATCATATGATTCTGACAGATGTGTATAGATTCTGATACAACATCTGCAGGCACCCACTGGACAGCATCTACGCCAAATAAAACCCAAAACACATTGGAAACTAATGTTATTGTTA
>NW_015293561.1:0-298 GCF_001447785.1 Gekko japonicus | reverse complement strand
TTTAAAAGGAGTTACTGAAGCTCCATTCACCCAGGAAACTCCAGAGACATATTGTGAGAATGAGGAGTCCCGTGAGATTTCAGGTGGGGATGCGAAATGTTCTGACTGGCTGTCTTTCTGGGCCTGCTAGCCATCTGGCAGATGGCCCATCTGTTACATGTGGCTCCTTAAAGGGGCTGCATAGCTGAGCCAGTGTTGCCAGCATTCTAATTGGTGCCAGTCACTTTCTTCCTGGGAGGCAGCAGCTGGGATGGATCCATGTTGTCAGAACAGCTGGGCTGCAGGTTTTTGTCTCCCC
>NW_015293560.1:0-298 GCF_001447785.1 Gekko japonicus | reverse complement strand
AGGGAGAAGTGCTTTGCAAAAGAGAAGACTGTATTCAGATATTCTTCGCCGACGGTCTTGTGTTCGCACTTACTTGGTCCTCGCGAAGTTTTTGTAATGTGTCATTGGCGATGTGTACTTGGACTGTTTCCTGTCAGCATTACGATGCATTTTATTGTGGTGTTTTAATTGTTAGCTGACTTGGTGGCCATGATTGGGCAGAGAGGCAAGATGTAAAGGTTGCAATGGCATAAATAGTTGTGTGCAATCAGCAGAACTTACAAAGAGCTCTGCTGGATCAGACCAGTAATCCATCTAG
>NW_015293559.1:0-298 GCF_001447785.1 Gekko japonicus | reverse complement strand
CTGCCCATCAGTTTCATGGGATTCCCTTGAGTTCTGTCGTCTGTCTAATCCTAACTCAAGGAAATCAGCTCTCCATAGACCTGTGACAAGTGAGTGCTTCTGACAGCTCTCAAGTGATCTGAATTTGAACTGGCATCCAAGTCTGTCAAAACTAAAGCGTTTTGCAGAAGCACTGTGCTGCTGGTCTGGTTTCATCCATCAGATTAATGCCAAGGGATGGGAAGGTGGTGGCAGCATTTTACAAACCAGCCAGATGAACTCTGCTGGCACCACATCATAAGAACATGAGAACATAAGA
>NW_015293558.1:0-298 GCF_001447785.1 Gekko japonicus | reverse complement strand
ACTGTGCGACTGAACAACAAAAAGTGCTGCTGGACTCCAATCTTGTTCAAAGGCATCTAAGTTTTCGTACAATTAGATAAAGGGAAGTGCAATTCTAAAAATTAAAGGCGACTGCAGCGGGCAGTTCAGAGTTTAACAACTGGAACTGCAGCAACTGAAGCTGCAGCAACCTGGCCCTTACAATAAGCAGGGGCTGCACAGGAGCAAAGCTGTTTGGTACAAACTCTCACTCCGCTATCAAGGGTACCCAGCTGGGATCTCACCTTGCCTTCGATCAAGAGAGTAAAACCGAGTTAAT
>NW_015293557.1:0-298 GCF_001447785.1 Gekko japonicus | reverse complement strand
GAGTGTTGCCCAACTGTCCTTTACCACATAGCTGCGGCTCCCACTTCTTCACTTTCCTAGCAGTGTCCAGCACATCTGTGTTGTCCACGCGATAGCCTAAACACCTGACAGCATGTCCCCATGTCCAGCTGCTTACAGTAACATTTATTTGCTATTGTTTCTTCAGCCCCTCAATGGCGCTCTCGCAAAACCCGTGACCAAGGGACACGGGAACAGTAGCGCGTGCGGCTGCAGCAGCAAACTCGTATTCAATGTCACTTACAGGTTGGCTATAAATGTGCTGGTTTCATTGTGTGTA
>NW_015293556.1:0-299 GCF_001447785.1 Gekko japonicus | reverse complement strand
TCTACACCAAAACAATCTTGGAAACAAAATTGAAACACAGCCTTCCATGGTATACCTACCTGCAAATTCAGCATGCAGTAACGCAGGGCAAATTCAGACAATCCTTGAATCAACCGCTCACGAAACTAGAACTCATCATCAAGCAATTTAACGAACAAAATAGGGGCTTGATATCCCACACATATAAAATGTTGATGGACACCCTTGACTCCACCACACTCCCATACCAACTTAAATGGCAAAACGAATGCCAGACAAAATTAGACGAACCAGTTTGGAGCAAAATTTGGAATTCCCCT
>NW_015293555.1:0-298 GCF_001447785.1 Gekko japonicus | reverse complement strand
TCTGCATATCTGAGGTTGTTGATATTTTCTCCTGGGTTGCCACATAGCAAATCTCAGAAGGCAGGAGAACCTGCAGAGGGCCCCTGGAGATGACCATATTGGCTGAGCCGTAGTTGGGCAGGTTCATAAGGACTACAGTCTGGTGTTACTGGAGAGCCCTAGCAACTCACCCCTCCCCCATTTTGCCGTGCACGTCAGTTCAGCTGGAGACAACACATTCCTCCTCCTTGACAAAGACTTAGGAAGTGAGATATCCTGCTTCAAAAGCTATGTGTGTTCAACATTGCTTTGCGTTCCC
>NW_015293554.1:0-298 GCF_001447785.1 Gekko japonicus | reverse complement strand
CCTTGCATGGCTGTAACTTCCCTTTCAAAGGGAGATCTATGATCTCCATCATATCTTGCTTAATCCTCACTTGATAGGCAGGCAGTCCCTCTGAATACCTTTACACACAGTATCTGAGCAAATATGTCCATTTCCCTTTGTCCTATCGCTGCTGGAATGCCTGGAAGACTGTAAGAGCTAAACTGAGGTTTTGAATAATGCCAACTACATTCTCTGTGGAGGTGCCAGCATGGTACAGTGGTTAGCATGCCGGAGCGGGATCTGGAACAGCAAGATCTGAATTCCCAGTCTGCCATGG
>NW_015293553.1:0-298 GCF_001447785.1 Gekko japonicus | reverse complement strand
CTCGATAGGATGGAAAGGAAGAAAGGGAGCAAGGAACCTAGAGTTACATGCTATTTCTTCAGCAAATGGAGGTCCACTGGAATATGGAACATCTGTTCCCCTCTTCTTACGTTTATCTCAGTTTTGCAACAGATTTCCTTTTGCTAGAGTTGTGAAAAGAGTACAGATGGCTCTATTTCATTCATGTGGAATATAGTTTCCCCCAAGCAGCTTGTGTGAGCCTGTGACATAATAGATGAGTACTGGAAACTCCTCAGCAGAAGGGCCTAGGGACAAATGGGTAACTATACTATTTTTT
>NW_015293552.1:0-298 GCF_001447785.1 Gekko japonicus | reverse complement strand
GGGTGAGCCGTGACATGAGTCGGGTCGAGAGTCCCCCAGATCCACTTATGTCATAATTATCGTCTACGTGATCTCACAGGTAAGGCCTCTGTCCTTCTGCCTCAGTCCCCCCTCCAATTTACACTACGGAGGAGATACAACTGGCCTACTGTACAGGGCTGTTGTACGGTAGAGCTATAAATGCAGAGACTGAAGTGGTGGAATGCCAGACTGGTCGATACCGCTTCAGACTGTGGGCGAAAAAAATTATCACACTTTGAATGCTTCCCTGCATAAAAGACTCTGCAAGTTAAAAAAA
>NW_015293551.1:0-298 GCF_001447785.1 Gekko japonicus | reverse complement strand
GGGGGAGAAAAGTGGGGTGCGCTTAAACAAATACATAGCCAAATCAGACCAGGGCTCCTTTGAGCTCAGCGCTATCGCCTACGACTGGCAGGGGGTTCCCAGTAGAAGAGAGGCTTTCCCAACATCCTCAAATTAATTAGAGATGCTCCGGATGGAAACTGGGACCTTCCCCGTGCAAAGCATGAGCTCTCCCAGTGACCCCCGACCTCTTTCCCCAAAAAACTTTCAGACATTTTCAGAAGTGTGTTCTGTTCTTTGAATTCATCTGTAAAGAGACTTGTTTAAAGTACACTTGTCA
>NW_015293550.1:0-298 GCF_001447785.1 Gekko japonicus | reverse complement strand
GGTGACAGGTCCTTCTCTATGGTATTGCCCTTCCAATGGAACATCCTCATCTTGAGATATCCCCAGGTCACTGACTTTATTGTTCCTTTAGGCATCGGGTAAAGGCATTTTTATTCTCCTGAGCTGTTGATGCTTAATATCTTTCACTGCTGTTTTCTATATGAAGCAACGTGTTGAATTTATATATTTGGTATTGGATTGGATCCTTCTTAGTCTTCCCAAAGTTATTGCTAGTTGCCTTGGAAATATGGTTGACAACTCTGGGTTGGGGAAATTCCTGAAGATCTGGGGGCAGAGC
>NW_015293549.1:0-299 GCF_001447785.1 Gekko japonicus | reverse complement strand
GGGGGCGGTCTGTGTGTGGTGGTGGGGCTGCTAGAGACCCCTCCCAATGGTTGTCAACCACAGCCAGTGAGATTAGAGGAGAGCCGAGAGGAGAAAATAAACTAGCAGCTATATGCAATCAAAAGGTTTTAACGATTAACATGTAACCAGAAGGATCAGCATTAAAACCATCTGAAGTGACGTTTGGGTTAAAACATATATTCCTTTGTTTTTACAGCCCCTTGACAGTGAAAAGAAGCGTGAAATGTCCGGAAAGGGGTGACTCTTAAGACAGAAACGGCAGTCAGGAAAGGGACGGG
>NW_015293548.1:0-299 GCF_001447785.1 Gekko japonicus | reverse complement strand
TTTGTATGCCATTATCAAAGTGGTTTTGTTGAAGAATTAGTATGACTGTGAGATCTGCAGTGTTCTGTACACATCTGCATCATTTGTAAATGTAATCCATAAAATGTTATTCATGCATATATAAGGAGGGAGGGCAGATACAGAGATACATGGCTGCCAGCAGCAACATTTAAGCTATGCCTCCCCCTATCCAGTTTCAGGTATATCTCTTGGGTAAAGCTGCCAACTGCCAGGTGAGCCCTGGATAATTACAACAGGATTTCCAGATGATGGAGATCAGTTCCCCTTGGGGGAGGGGG
>NW_015293547.1:0-298 GCF_001447785.1 Gekko japonicus | reverse complement strand
GCGCTCCAAAGAGAACATCACACCCACGCACACACCCCTTTTTTGGTTTGGCCAAGGAACTTCCAGCGAAGCTCAACATCTAGCCCTCCACAATTCCAGTTTCGGAAATTCCTCAAGGTTTCGGGATGTTGCTTGTAGAGGGCAGAGTTGGGGGGGGGGGGAGTTTCCATAAGGAGCGTGATGCCAAAAAGCCTGCCCCCATTTCTGTATTCTAGAAATCAGGTATGATTTCCAGGAGAGCTTTGGGTCTCACCTGGAGGTTGGTAACCAGAATTGTTTTATTGTCCCTGTTGGGGCC
>NW_015293546.1:0-299 GCF_001447785.1 Gekko japonicus | reverse complement strand
CCCCTGTTCTAGAGTGCTGTGGGAATGGGGCTGTGTGGGTGGGAGTTTGTCCAGCAGAACCAGGCAAATGGTAATGTCTGTTCCACATTAGCCTCTTGGGGCTGGATCCTAGGCCTCTGTTCTGCTAAGTCCTCCTTCAACAAAGAATGATTCCTCCAATGGAGAATTGACATTTTCTTCATTAAGTTTTTGTTTGCTGAAGAAAATCATGGAGGAAGGGAGTGATAGGATCCTACCCCATAACACTCTCACAGCTGCCTGCTCTTCCTCCCTCATATGAAGAAGAGATTGGATTTATA
>NW_015293545.1:0-299 GCF_001447785.1 Gekko japonicus | reverse complement strand
ATATAAGCTTCCTCTGAACTCCTTAGTAGAAATGCAAGGGAAAAATGTGATGGAATTCCCGAGAATCATGACTTTTATTGTTCTGAACCCTGAATTTTCCTGGTCCCAGATGTGTGTTGATTTGTTTGAAAATGGACAGGTGTTGCAGTAGTTCCGTTGTTCAAAAGGTGGGACTTCTGTGTTGTTTAGTCATGTAATTTTTACATGCTACCATGTACCCTTCAGACCTTGGTTTACTAGATTCCCCCACCCTTCTTCTCAAGTGTCCATTGGTTCTCCCCTTCTCCATTTTATCTTCA
>NW_015293544.1:0-299 GCF_001447785.1 Gekko japonicus | reverse complement strand
CCAAGGAAGCCAGTTGTGTGGGAGAGGGTCTGCGCCACCATCCCTTTGTGGAGGCAGGGAGACCGATGTTCCCACATAACTTTTTAGTCATGCCTATGTACTTTGAGAGGGTCATCATGACGCATATCTTTGTGACATGTGTGAGGGGACACTGCTTGCTGCCTCCTCAATAGCTACAAGCTCCTCCTGTTTCTGCAGTACACACAGGATTGCTATGTATCTGTTGGGGGATCTCCTGCCCCCAGAGCACTCCAGTGGCCAGGTTGAGAAAGATTTCTTTTTTACATCACAGGCCCATA
>NW_015293543.1:0-299 GCF_001447785.1 Gekko japonicus | reverse complement strand
CCAAGTTTGTTTTGTAATTTTGAGTTCTGCCCCCCATACCAAGGATTCCCTGAATTGGAGGTTATTGACAACTTGTTCCATTATTGTGAATAGTAAATGGTGACAGCTTACACAGGTTTTATAGATTTTGATTCCTTGACTGGGAATAGACTGAAAATGCATGCAGGTGCTTGGACAAGAAAAAACACCATGGCATAATCTCCAACATTCTCCACAAAAAAGTGTTACAATTTGGAGAATGACAAGTAGAAACATAACCTTCTGGTTATTCCATGAATTGGGTGGAATCTAGCTTGACA
>NW_015293542.1:0-299 GCF_001447785.1 Gekko japonicus | reverse complement strand
TGAACCCAGGTCACCGCAACACCCATGCATTTAACCACTATGCAACACCGCCTTTGGCCAAGGTGTGCACATCTCCTTGGGACAATATATTGGGAGCCCCCTTGAGCTCCTTGGAGAGAGAATGGAATAAAAATGGTTGGGTAGATGAAAAATCGAAACATCACCAGATGCAGATTAAACAGGAGTTGGGCGACTAAAACAGGCTTTGTTTGAGGGAGATCACCACAATCCTCAACAACATGGGGAGCACAGAAGATGGTTACAGTGGTGGCTTATTAAGAACATCAGAAGAGCCCTGC
>NW_015293541.1:0-299 GCF_001447785.1 Gekko japonicus | reverse complement strand
TTAGAATCGGAGAAACCCAAGTTCAGATCTGAAATCTCCATTCAGACATGAAGTTTACTGGATGAGCTTGGCCCAGGCATTATCTCTCAACCTATTCTACTACTTGGGGTCACTTGGAGGACACACTGGAGGGAGAGATAGCCATGTACGCCAATTCCAAGAAGAAAGGTGCGACAATAATGTAAATATCTGTGTTCCAATAAGCATGGTTTCCAGGACAGGTATATGTGTCTGCTCTTTTCTCAGCCAACCCTAAAATGTTGCCAGAAGAGGAGTCTTCTTGCAGCACTGACATAAAT
>NW_015293540.1:0-299 GCF_001447785.1 Gekko japonicus | reverse complement strand
GACCCAGGTTCGAATCCTGCCTCTGCCATGAAACTCACCAGTCCCTCTCTCTCAGCCTTTCCTACCTCACAGGCTAAGATGGAGAATAGGAGAACCACGAACGCAACCCTGAGCTCCTCGGAAAGAGTATAAAAATGTACTATTATATTCAGTAATTCTCTTGCCACACCTTAAAAACTGACCAACTTTTATTCTAGCAAAAACTTTTGTGGACTTTGGCCCGCTTCTGCAAAGACCTTTGAAAAAGCAGTCTCTAGTCTGTGACAGTTCGTACTGGGGGGGGGGGGAATGCAATTATT
>NW_015293539.1:0-299 GCF_001447785.1 Gekko japonicus | reverse complement strand
CCCTGCTTAACTTCTGAAATCTGACAAGACTGGGCTAGCTTTGGGTATCCAGGTGGAAGTGTGAACAGGCAGGTATGATAGATAAATTACAAAAGAGTACTACAACTCCCATCGAGCTGTGTGAAAATTCACATGCACAGAATAACCTTGATGATAATACTGAGAACGGTAAGACTTTAAAAATAGTGTTTGCTTATAATCACTGGCTACCTGATCAATTTTCTCGCTCTTTATTTCTATGATTGGCATGCCAAACAGCAAGTAGCAACAATGGGTCTCTGAGGGCTGTATAAGAATGC
>NW_015293538.1:0-299 GCF_001447785.1 Gekko japonicus | reverse complement strand
ACCTCAGCCTTCAGTTAGATCAATCGGTTGATCAGTTCAATCAGGCAGAATTGATCTAAAGAATGAATTCCTTCTCCGGATCACAAATCAGGTTAGTTGATCAACTCACCAGGGGGCTCAGCCAATTCATGGGGCTTGAAAAGGACCCTTTGAAAATGATCGAGGTACAATGTTTATGGCAGAAAGAAGGACGAACAGAACCCTGTTTGGGGAGAATCACCCTAAGTAATTAACAATCAGGTTCTAGGAGGAAGCACACCCTCGACTGCACAGAGGGCGTAACTCTCCTTGCAATCGCA
>NW_015293537.1:0-299 GCF_001447785.1 Gekko japonicus | reverse complement strand
GTTCAACAATGGACACATGAGGCTTGCCATATACTGAATTAGACGAATAGTCCATCAAGGTCAGCAGATTAGGCTTCTGCCATAGTGGTGGCAACTCTAATCTTGGCTGCCGGCACTTATCAGTGCCCCCAGTCCTTGCTCACCAGACCTGAGTGCACAGCTTCAGAAGAGACCTGACTGGGCCGGCCTGCAGAGCATAGGACAGCAGCTGTGAAGAGAAGAGCTTCCAGCTTTCACTATCTTTTTGTCACTCAAATATACAGTTCCTTTAACACTTTCCAGTCATTTATTCTTCTTTG
>NW_015293536.1:0-299 GCF_001447785.1 Gekko japonicus | reverse complement strand
GAACATAATCTGGATTTTCTGCCTCTGGTACTTAGTTATGTTTAAGAAGGCTCTGCCTACAGGATAACTATATATAGAGCCAGCCTACTGGACCTACTGGCCCCTTTGGGTCACAGTCTGTCTGGTGCAAGTAAATGTGGGTGGAGGATCATGGAAGTGATGCAGTTCTGGAGGCCACTAGGAATTTATATCATGGCACTGAGCCTCCATATCATCATATAAGAAGGATTTTCATCATTTATGATCCTAAGGATTATGGGCTCGATCCTATGATGTCCTTTCTATGACCCAGAAACAAC
>NW_015293535.1:0-299 GCF_001447785.1 Gekko japonicus | reverse complement strand
GTGCCACCCCTGTCCAAGGGAAATTAGAAAAGTCCAGGAGGAAGGCAGGTTTGGTAACAGCTTTACTTTTGGAACAGCTTTTCTTTTCAGGTCAGAAACATCCTTTCTATTTAAGCCCATTATGCTTTGAGGATTTCTTGAGGCCTCTAAAAGCCTATCCTTACCCTGCCCTCCCCTCCTTCATAGGAATCTGAGGGCTGAGAAGCTCACAAACGTGTGAGAGTCCCGCCTCTTCAACCTTCCGGGATCTTTGCATCAGCTTGCTTGCTGAGAAACTGAGCTAAAACTAGGACAGAAGG
>NW_015293534.1:0-299 GCF_001447785.1 Gekko japonicus | reverse complement strand
TTTTCAAAGTGATCCCAGTAGACTCCGGTGCCTCTTGAAAGCTGCTTTGCAAGCAGCACCATGATCTAACTGCATCTACAGCACCTCCTTGTCGGCATTTCAAGAAGGCAACACACCGCAGACTTTGGGCTGTTTCCATTATGCCCTGAAACATCTTTTTGTCTCCCACCCCTCCCTTGTGTATCAAAAGTTCAGGCTGACTGGGGAGCTTGCAAAAACTTGCTCACTGCTTTGTGACAGCTTTCGTTGGTCCTAATAAAAGTAGTAACGTTTTGCTGTGCTGCTGTTCTCTGGGGGGG
>NW_015293533.1:0-299 GCF_001447785.1 Gekko japonicus | reverse complement strand
TGCCAGCAATTGGTCCCGTTCACTTTGCAGTATATGCAGGAGGGAAAATTGTGATGTGGCTAGCACCTCCCTGGTGCTCACAGGGGGACACAATGTACCCCCTTTGAGTTCTAGGGAAGGCCTTTAAGGCAAAGGTTGGGATTAACAGGCACTGTCAAAACTGTAACTTGGCAAGATCCTCTGACCAGACGGAGACCCCTCATGGTCATCTGGCCTGCCAGTCCTGTGGCGTTGATGCTTAATAACATTTGGCTTAATAACAATAACATGATAACTTAATAACAATAACTTTCGGCTTA
>NW_015293532.1:0-299 GCF_001447785.1 Gekko japonicus | reverse complement strand
CTGCTATTTGTAAAGCCTCATCAGACAGTAAATAACATTATTAAAACTGAAAGGAAGGTGCGAATCTGGTCCCAAATTTCACTGAAAAAGAGGAACCTCTGTTCTGGCAGGGAGCTGACTAACACTTCATGCTACACATACATTACTCTTCATATGTTGCAAAATTGATTATAATGCAGGGGGAACAGGACTGTGTCTACTCTAGCCCAGCTCTGAATGTTCATTGTTCTTATGTGGCCCCTTATGTGTGCAAACTGTTTGGTGTAGCGATTAAGAGCATAGGCTCTAATCTGGGAGAA
>NW_015293531.1:0-299 GCF_001447785.1 Gekko japonicus | reverse complement strand
CTTTCCGTGTGAGTGGGTGCTTTGAGTTCCTGGGAGCCATTATTTAATTAGGGTAATGCTTCGAGCAGATGTGGGGAGGGGGCCGAGAGACTCAGCGGTGGAGAGCACCTGTGCAGCATTCGGAACATCTCCCGTTCAAATCCCGGCAGCTCCGGTGAAAGGATTTCACTTGGGAGGCGTTGGGGGAAATGCTCTTCTCTGGTTCTCGGTGTGGTCTGTTGGGGAAGATGATCCGGAGCGAAATCTGGCCTGATCCGGGACACGGTTTGGATGTCACCATGCGATCGAGGCCAGCACTG
>NW_015293530.1:0-299 GCF_001447785.1 Gekko japonicus | reverse complement strand
CAGTTCTGCATCGATTTTAGGCTTGACCAACAACAGAATCATCCTGGCACACATGCAGATGGGGGCCACCTTGCAGTCTAGATGCAGGGACACCGGGGGGGCGTATAACGGCCCAGAAAGTCATTGAAAACAGTGGGGAAATCATGGTATATTCCTCGGAAATCATGGGCTGCACATAGCAGGACTCCCTTGATTGAGATTCCCAGGGGCTTGAACCAGGCGCGAACCAGCAGGCTGACCAGGTCGTCCCCTACCACAATCAAGTCCAGGCGGCCCTTGAATCCACGGTACTGCACTCA
>NW_015293529.1:0-299 GCF_001447785.1 Gekko japonicus | reverse complement strand
GTAGTTGTACAGAACTGACTTCTAATGATAAAATTTGGTTCAACTCACATCCTGATTGCCAGTTGTGATCAGGCAGCCTACTTTTTGATGGACAGTCGAGCTTTTTACAATCTCTTTGTGGTTGTTCAGTGGAAAACTTTAATGTATTCCTATCCAACAAGACAGAGCAGTGCAATCAGCTTTTCATGTGTACATGTTCTCACATTGCCTGATGAAGTTCTGCCTCACTTCCTGATTGCTGCACACCATGACACTCATTAGACCATGGTTTAAATAGACAGTGAAATCAGTCACAGATC
>NW_015293528.1:0-299 GCF_001447785.1 Gekko japonicus | reverse complement strand
CATAAATTGTGATGGTGAAAATGGGGCAATTAAAAAATAATGGCCCCACAGGCCAACAAACCCAAAGACCTCAGGAAAAGCGTATCCATGGCACTGCAATGAGGCATGCCGAGAAGGTCAGAGCGAACATGTTCAGTAGAGGGACATACTGGTTTTTGACAGTCACAGTCCCTCATGAGGTGAATGTCAGATTGCCTTGGGTCACCTTTGCTTCCCAACATGAAGAGCAGCTTTGTAGCTGCAGTAGTATGGCTTAATCACTTGAATCTTACCTAGTTTGGCCCTTACGTTAGGCTATA
>NW_015293527.1:0-299 GCF_001447785.1 Gekko japonicus | reverse complement strand
AATAAGGCCTGATGAGAACCATGTATGGTCTAGGGAGGAATATTGACAGTCAGTTAATGTGCAGCTGAGAGAAAAAAGGGGAAAGGAAAGAGAGAATTCGCCTGCCCTGATCCCTCTGAGAGCTTACAGAATCCGAGGGAGAAGGTTAGGGATTTCCAAATCTTGTATGATTCCTCATGGGTTCTAAGCCTGTAAATAAATATCATAGTCGGGTACAGTACAGAATCCTCAGGTGTTCAGCTTACCTGGAGACTCTTACTAGAGCCTGGTGATGGAAGAATCCTTGCTGGATCAATGTC
>NW_015293526.1:0-299 GCF_001447785.1 Gekko japonicus | reverse complement strand
TGGCAACTTTATAATGGCATGGATTGGCAGGCTCCAGGTAACATCTGTGTCTGAAACAAGGTAGGCAAGGACTCTTCAGATTTGATATTCCACGGATGAGAATCCCTGATGGTCACTTCTAATGACCACTTCTAATGACCACAAAAAGCTGGCAAACAGCTGAAGACATTCCTGTTCCACTGGGATTTAGGATTGTTGTTGCTGGTGGTGTGTGTGTGTTTTAGTACAGATTTCACATTTTAGCTTGTATTTTTATTGTTACTGCGATGCTATGATTGTTAGCTATTTTGATCTAGAAT
>NW_015293525.1:0-299 GCF_001447785.1 Gekko japonicus | reverse complement strand
AAATCTTGCACCCAGCACTGTGGCCCCACTAGGGCAAATATAATCTAAAGGTATGGGAGAAGCAATAACAATTATCAGTCAAGTGCAAAACAGTGTAAGGGAATGAAAATACATTCGGTAAGCAAAGCAGTTGTAATATGTCAGCTGTCACCTGTATTTAGACAACTGAGTTATCTCCCTCAATTACATAGTGGTAGCTGCACTTAACTAATGAGATCCCTATAGAGCTACACTACAATGCAGAGTGAACGCCAAAGTGGCCACCACTACCAAAAGTCCCCAAAGAATCAAACGTGCCA
>NW_015293524.1:0-299 GCF_001447785.1 Gekko japonicus | reverse complement strand
TGGTTTCTGCAACTATTTTAGGATGAATTTATAAAACCAATTTTAACATTGAAATGTCACACTGTAACCTTTCTCCCTAGTTACTCCATGATTATTCATTCTGATAATTGATATAACCATATAAAATTCATCCACTGGAAACTTAACAACATGGGAAACTGATTTCATCATGTGGAATAAATTAATAAGAAGCCAGGGACATATTTGTGGAAGAGGTAGCATTTTAATGACATTTTCTTGTGCACGTAGGCTATATAATCTTACCATTATGAGTGACGTCTAGCTTCCATTTTTTGATT
>NW_015293523.1:0-299 GCF_001447785.1 Gekko japonicus | reverse complement strand
GAGAACTAAGTCAGATACACACTCGACTCTCCAAAGCATACAGAGCTGTCCGCATTTAGCCCTGGACAACAGAGGCAGAGCCAAGCTTGCAAACTGGCAAGCTCGGAGCCAGTGCCATTAGCCACAAACAGAGGCCCCGGGTCAGACCTCTCCTGGGCAGCGATGAGACTCAGAAGGTGCAGCAGCTGCGAAGCTCTATCAAAATGTATCTCACAGTGCATGTCATGCAGCTGTCCCCATCCAGAAACCCCCAGTGGCCCAGCCTGACCTGGAAGCGTTCGTAGCCAGGCCAGATCAAC
>NW_015293522.1:0-299 GCF_001447785.1 Gekko japonicus | reverse complement strand
ACTGAGGTCCCTCCCCAAACTCTGCCTTCTCTAGACTCCCCTTCCCTCAAATCTCTAAGAATTTCCAGCCCAGAGTTGCCACGCCCCCTCCAGCATGATTTGTTAGTTTAGGCCTATGTTACTAATGCAGAATATGCATTGAGAAACCACAGCCCTCTCTAAATGCAATCTTCATGCCCTCATGAATATGACTACAAGAAATATGTTTTTGTGTTGTGTTTCAGATACACATCTTCTTGATGTGTCACAGTACCCAAAAAGAATTCTTGACGTACACTTTCCTATTTAGATTTGCTCTG
>NW_015293521.1:0-299 GCF_001447785.1 Gekko japonicus | reverse complement strand
CCAACGCCCTGGCAAAAAAGAAGGCTTTGCAGCACCTTCTGAAGATGTCTAAGGAGGGGGTTTCCCTCTCCTCTTCAGGCAGCCCCTTCCACAGAGCCAGGACCATGACAGAGAAGACTGAGCTCTGGGCAGTATTAGACTGGCCACCCTAAGTGTTGAGAAAGCCAGTAGACGGCTCCCTGAAGACTGTCATTGGTGCAGAGGACAAATGGATGTAGACAGTCCTTCAAATTGGCTGTCAAGGCCCCTTTGTTAAGATATGATGAACGCTTGGACAATAAAAATGAGTTAAAATCAGT
>NW_015293520.1:0-299 GCF_001447785.1 Gekko japonicus | reverse complement strand
TGCATGCCAAGCCGAGGTTCTGCCACCAAGCCATGGCCCTGAGGCTTGGCAGAGAATCACACACCTCTCTGGCCCCAGCTTCCGTGGGGCTCACTCTCCAATAACAGCACAAACCACACCACTCAAAGGACGCTCGGGTCTGACGCAGGAACGGAGGCAAGAATACTGTCTGGACGTGATAACGGCCGATCAGCTTCCGGATGGGCAGCCCGAAATGTTGCTCCAGTTGTCAGCTCTGGTGTGCTCTTGCCTGTTTTTGTTTTGATTGCTTTGTTTGAACAGATAAGGGTGGCTACCCC
>NW_015293519.1:0-299 GCF_001447785.1 Gekko japonicus | reverse complement strand
AAGGATAACATAACTGCTGGTGTGATAAACAGGTGCTGCTTCCAAGCTTGTAACAGCATTTGGGGACATGGGTTCCTGTTGGCTTTGCAACGTGTTGGTATGAGTTTGTATTGTGTCCCTGGCTGTTTTACAAATTGTATCAAGGGATGGGTTTATCCAGTCTTTCAGTCCGCCACAAAATTGCTTTTTCTGCTGTGTTGAAACTTCTTTGTGTTTGGAAACAAAGGGGAAATCTGCTTCAGTATCCTGATAACTGTTGGCATTTTTAAAGTTGGGGTTCTCAACTGTGTTCCTCATAC
>NW_015293518.1:0-299 GCF_001447785.1 Gekko japonicus | reverse complement strand
CAGCAAGAGCCAAGGACCTGGCAACCCTACTCAGCTCATAGGAACACCAAAGAGAAGCCCTGCTAGATCAAGCCCATATTTTAGCCTCCCAAACCACCCCTAAACTGGTCTACTCAGATGCAGGGCCTCTATCATTCAACAAACTTACTCCCAGGAAGAACTGCACCCGTATTCTACTCGGAGAGACCATGTTAGACTCTTTATTCTCATGGGGTTCCCCTCTCCCTTGGGCATTCTTCTCAAGCAAGCCTGTGTAGAAAAGTACAAATTTGAGAGAAAATGGCTGCTTTGGAGGGTGG
>NW_015293517.1:0-299 GCF_001447785.1 Gekko japonicus | reverse complement strand
GCTACCCTATGTCCCTTCCTTTTTTTTTTAACAGAAATGACATGGTGCCACATATCACAGTGGGGTTTTGATTTTTTTCTTCTGCTGCGACTCAGAGCACCGAGGGAATGGCACCCCTATTGTCAACTGATTGCAAAACTTTGCCATGTGAAGTTGACAGTGAACTTCTTGGTCCCAGCTCATTGTTCTTAACAGGAAGCAGTCTCTCAAGAACAACTGGCTAAAGCTGTGGTCCTGGACCACCTTATCGGAGAGTAAGTACCACCGAGATCAGTAGGCCTCAGTTCTCAGTAAAGACA
>NW_015293516.1:0-299 GCF_001447785.1 Gekko japonicus | reverse complement strand
CACTCCCTTGCCATTGACTGCTCCTTCTTGAAGTTGTTTGCTCTGTGTGCCACGTCCATCAGGTCACTGACAACATGGAGTCCAACTTTCTCTGGCCAACTTTTATTGAATTAACCTTGAGTAGTATAGAGTAGTGTGAGTAGTATGGACAATTGGATAATAATGTACAGTGATGTACAAATTACGATCTGGTCAGCATATTTCTCAAGCTGTGTACCAGAAGAATAAAAAGCTAATCCTCAAAAATCTGTCTCACTTTGACAATGCCTCTAGGTATCTCACAGAACTGTTTATTCTGA
>NW_015293515.1:0-299 GCF_001447785.1 Gekko japonicus | reverse complement strand
GATGATTCGAAGTTGTTTTACATTTCCACTCAGATCAACAGATGCTTCTGTCAGATAGCTCGTATTAAAGGCTGCGATTTCGAATATCATGTTCCTCACTGGACAGTAGAGCTAATGAAATACAGACCCCAGTTGTTTGAACAGATTAGGCCCATAACTCTTGGAATGGATATTAACATGTTAAAACAGGTGATAAACCACCCGGATTTAGTTGGACAATTGGGGAGGGCAAAGAGAACAGGAGATAGAACCGCTTTTACAGTAAGTCACAATAACCAGAGAATTCTACACATAGCAGA
>NW_015293514.1:0-299 GCF_001447785.1 Gekko japonicus | reverse complement strand
GAAACGTCTGCCAGTTTGGTCTCACTTACGGCCATGCTACCCATTCATTTCCTTTAGCACGCACATTGAAGAACTGCAAAGCATGCATGCGACCAGCGCATGTTTGCAAGTAAGTATCACGCGCGGGGGCTTGATAACAACGCCCTCTTGAGAAAACCGGTTTCAACTGCTATAAAAGTACGTGAAGATGCCTGCAGAGATATGGTTATATACGGTGTTTAGGAATACTGCAGTGGAAACTTTCTAAATAATGCTGCTAGCGCGTCTTTTTGTGATAAATGCAATAATATAAGGGGCTT
>NW_015293513.1:0-299 GCF_001447785.1 Gekko japonicus | reverse complement strand
CAACTCCAGCCAGAAAATAAATACAGAGGAAACTTAAATATGCTGGAACCAATGTCCATCTATATTTAAAACTCATGCATTCACCATCTATATGGCTGAATGTGCAATTTAAACTCTACTTTTATCCAGATACTAGACCCAGGCTTTACGTTCAAAGTGCATATGTCAAGAACTCTTACAAACAGATGCAAGGGCATACGTGCAGGATGTACAAACATTCCCTATAACTTGTGTACAGAGCTCTACATGCATCCCTGGCTAGGCTACTGCTGCATGGGTGTACATCAGGCAAGCCTTAT
>NW_015293512.1:0-299 GCF_001447785.1 Gekko japonicus | reverse complement strand
CCTGCTGGGGTCCCTCTCCTCCCCAAACCATGCCATCCCTAGTCTCCATATCTGAAATGTTCCACTCTGGAGTTGGCAACCCTATACAAAAACCGATTTCAAACTACAGTTTTAGATGGTTTAATAAACCTGAAAGATCCTGAGAGATTATCCATCATTGGATGATCACATTCACCACAGTTATAAACTATAGTTCTGTGTGCAGTCTGAACCAAGCAAGAAAGGGAAAGGTTCTTTGTAAAAGACTTGCAATCTAGTCCTTGTATGTTCTTTGCAAATAATTGGCATTTTCTCTGTCT
>NW_015293511.1:0-299 GCF_001447785.1 Gekko japonicus | reverse complement strand
ATTGGCTGTGACTTGATGGTGCTTTCCACTACCACCTGACAGAATTTATTCAGGATTACTGAGAATATATATGCAGTTTTGAGCACATAGCAGGTATAAAGCCACGTAAATTGGCAAGGTGTTATTGTTTTCCTCCAACCAGAATTCTTTTATGAAAAGTGGAACAAAAGAGATAAAGAGGAGGAAAAAAGCTCTGGCTGTGTTTCTCAGGTTAGTTCTTTGTAGAGCCAGCTTTTGCAAGAGAGCATAAAGGCATGGCAAGAACAGTTTGCTAGCTGTCTTTGCCTCTGGTGAGAAGA
>NW_015293510.1:0-299 GCF_001447785.1 Gekko japonicus | reverse complement strand
CATCAAGTCCTGAATCACACACAGAGAAAGCTAAAATTCAGCACCAAAGCAAAAAACTGCTACGCAGTTCAAAACGATAGTTATGTAAATATGCTGGTGGGTCACTCTTAAAAGTTTTATATATAGATACATACACATATATACATATACATACACATGCATGTGGTGTGCATGCTGACATTAGCAATCCTTGGAGTGAGAGAAATTCAGAAAGACAAGCCGAACTAGAATACAAATTCATGGGCACGTGGATGAACGGTTACGGGGCGTTACAGCAGAAGTTCTTAAGTGATGGGCTA
>NW_015293509.1:0-299 GCF_001447785.1 Gekko japonicus | reverse complement strand
AAAACAATAAAGAAATAATAAATGAATAAATATTACCTTGCAGTCACAGGGGCAGATCTGTGCATCCTGACTCCATTCCGTGCCTAAACAGGGCTCCAAGCTCAGAGGCAGTGCTGGGCATATTCTTTGCGAAGTAAAAAACAAAACAACCAGAATAAAACAACTGAAAAATTTACCATGAATTTTGCTGCCTGCATAAATTAATTAAATTAAGCCTAGATGCTTTTGCATCCCCCCCTGGCGGGGAACGGGGGGGGGGTTACCAGCTCCAGGTCGGGATATTCCTGGAGATTTGGGGA
>NW_015293508.1:0-299 GCF_001447785.1 Gekko japonicus | reverse complement strand
TTTTAAAGAAAGAAATAAAATTGCTCTGTCATGCTGCGGCTCTGAGATTTTTTTCAACTGAGAATCATATGGGCCACATTGGAGGGGGGGGGGCACGTTCACCAGGGAAAAGAATTTTTTTTAAAGCAAAGTCAAAAAGAAATGCACCGTTATCTCCCGTCAGCAAAACAGGTCCACGGAGGAAAAAATATTTAATAGAAAAACATCTGACCGAGGTGCCTGCAGAATGTTGGGGGGGGTTCTCCCCACCCCCATTTTTTGCATCGAAGTAGTAAAGGTTTCCCTTGCTTGGAAGCCAG
>NW_015293507.1:0-299 GCF_001447785.1 Gekko japonicus | reverse complement strand
GGGGGGAGATCTGTGTGCATCTCTCAAACTATTTGAGCCCCCAGGCATATAAAGACAAAGCGAAGAGCAATTCTAAGCAATTCTACTAAACTGTATTCATTGCGGCTTCCTCCCAGGAAAGGATTCTTAGGATAGTGCTAGTGAGAAACATTTTTCATAAACAAACCATATGTATTGTTGCCCCCGACTGCTATAGAAATTTGGGCTTCATTCAGAATATCTTGGTCCTATACAGCAGAAGTGGACAAAGATATTTGAATCCCAAAGTTATATAAAGTGTTTGAATAAGTAAACCACAA
>NW_015293506.1:0-299 GCF_001447785.1 Gekko japonicus | reverse complement strand
AGAGAAATCAGATATAGTCTTTGTACAAGAATCCCATCAAAGCTCTGAGGCAAAGTCTATTCTTAAATCATCTTTATATCCACTACAATACCAGTCTACAGGCTCCTCTAAATCTAGAGGAGTAGCTATTCTTATCTCTTCAAGACTAAGTTTTAAATATGAAGCTACTGAAAATGATGACGCAGACAGGTATACTTTTGTTAAAGGGTGGATTGGCTCTTTCAAAGTAACATTAGGTGCAATTTATGCCCACAAGAAAAAACAAGAGCCCTTTTTGGAGGTAACCTTAAATAAGTGGA
>NW_015293505.1:0-299 GCF_001447785.1 Gekko japonicus | reverse complement strand
TTTCTCTCTTTTGAGGGTTTTGTAAACTTTTAATGGCCAATGGCTATTTATAATCAACTGAACCGAACTGAAGGGTGTGTTCCCCCCACCCCAGTTCCTACAGCTCTCTGTTTTCAAAGCTCTATCACTTTCATACTCCAGCATCATCCACGTTTTTAGCACTGGCAAATCCCAACTTGACCCATTTCTAGTCACACAAAATGCTGTTGCTAAGATCATTTCACTAGTTAGTGCACTTAATGCCCTAAATCCTGACATCGTGCACTTTACCATCAGCTCAATTTTCTCTTTTCCACAAT
>NW_015293504.1:0-299 GCF_001447785.1 Gekko japonicus | reverse complement strand
GCAGCCTGTCTCCTGGCTCGGCGAGGCCGCGCCATGCTAATGCTCCAGCATCTGCGCCAACTCCCCATCCCCTCCCGAGGCAATGTGGAAACGGAATAAGCCAAGACTGCAGCAGCAGACTCCAAGACTTTCTCTGACTGAAGCACATCTCTGTTAGGTTGGCCTTGCTGCCCCCATCCCCTCCAGCATAGTTCTGCAGAGGGAAGTGAACGGCAGATGTTCATAGAGGGTGTGCTCTGTTTAGTATACGTGCTATCTAAATTAAGCAGCACCCACCTTGGGGCAGGTGGGTGTTTCAT
>NW_015293503.1:0-299 GCF_001447785.1 Gekko japonicus | reverse complement strand
CGAGATTGACCTCTGGTTACATCCATGGCAGTTGAGGTCACGGTGTAAATTAGAAACTGGGTGCATGGAATGGCACAGAGGAAAGTGTCAGGTATAAAACTGACATCAATACGAGGGGTGTGTGTGTGTGGGGGGATGGGGGGCGGCACATCAGAGGGATTTCTGAACTTGGAGTTGACAACCCTGCCAGTCAGGTTTCGTTTAGTGAACCAGTTGACATCAAAACCCTGTGTTAACAGGGTTGCTAAGTCTGGGTTGGGAGATTCCTGCAGATTTGGGGTGGTGTCTGGAGAGGGTGG
>NW_015293502.1:0-299 GCF_001447785.1 Gekko japonicus | reverse complement strand
CAGGATGAAACCAGTAGTCTTTGGTGGTTTAAATAATGAAATGCAGAGCTGGGTGTTATCGCCATAATGGCAATCCCAAAATTATAGATGATCTCCCCCAGTGGCTTCACAGACACATGACTGAACAGCATGGGAGTCAATGTGGATTCCTAGAGCACCTCACAGGACACATCCCCTCCCGCTCTCTCCTGCTGTCTCATAACAGCCTTCTGTATAGGATCAGTGTCTGCAGCACAGGTTCTCTATTACACATTCCTGCCTCTAAGCATCTCAATGGGAACTTGTAATCAAATGTATCA
>NW_015293501.1:0-299 GCF_001447785.1 Gekko japonicus | reverse complement strand
GTGCAGCAAATTCCTTTGCCTTAAGAAGCCCTGAATAGTAAAACACCTCTCTCCTGTCCCCTCCATTATACAACACCCCCCCCCACACACACATACATACTTCATCTACCAGAAAACCAGAAGGGGAAAATACCAGTCCTACCAGTGGAAAACTGGCCATTTGGCGATCCTAGTCTGTGTGGGGAGTGTATTCAACAAACAGGACACCACCACAAGGAAAGACCTGTCTCTAGTCACAACCTGCCCAGGGAATTTGGTTATCTCAGAGTGTAGGCAGACTCATAAGGAACCAGGAGCAT
>NW_015293500.1:0-299 GCF_001447785.1 Gekko japonicus | reverse complement strand
CTTGGCTGTTCATAGCATTTTTTCCCTATCAGCCCACTTTGCAAGTGAGAATTTTACTGTGCAAGCTATACAGAGTTAGTTCTATCTAAGCTAACGGATATCAGTAGGCTTGCAGAAGAGCAACTCTGCATAAGGTTTCACTACCTACAGTCAGAAATGTTAAATTTCCAGAAATTATGAAACCATGGGGAAAAGCCTGAGGTGTGTCCCCCCCAAAAAATGAAAAGAATGCAGGGGGGATTAAAATACATGCCATGCTTACTTTCCTACCAAACCTAAACTACTTTTACTGATTTAAC
>NW_015293499.1:0-299 GCF_001447785.1 Gekko japonicus | reverse complement strand
GCCAGTCAGCTCCAACTGGAGGGATAAAGGTGATTCTGACTTTCCACTTGCCTTTGGTCATTAAAAAGAAAATTAACTGAATAAGTGTGATAAAGAACATTAGAGCGCGCGGGGTGCAACTGAAACGCTGGCAATTGTTCCCCTTAGTTAAACACACAAGACCTTTTCAGGTGTCATGTTTGGGGGGGATCCAATCGTGCCTCTTGGCAGCATGTGCTACTGCGATGCTCCTGACACGCCCACTTGCCATAGGAAGGAGCCATTGGCTCGGCGGCAGAGCATCTGCTTTGCATGAAGAA
>NW_015293498.1:0-299 GCF_001447785.1 Gekko japonicus | reverse complement strand
GAGGATATTTTGGGTTACGTGCTGGAGCTAGGGCTGTCTTCTATTGTAAGAAAGCTCGTATCCTGCATCTGCAATGTTATATTCCCTTTTCAGATTCAGTACTGAATATGTACTGAATTCCAGCTTTCTATCTGGTATAGGTGCATTTAAACTGATTTGGAGTAGATGTCACATTCTCTCTTTTTAGAAGAGATGTGCTAATGCCCCATTCCAGGCCTTCCTTGACATCAAAGTATATGGAATTATGTGAGTAGAAGCTGGAGCTGCACACAGGGAATTGTGTGTGTGTGGGGGGGGGG
>NW_015293497.1:0-299 GCF_001447785.1 Gekko japonicus | reverse complement strand
TGTACCTTATGGGTACTTAAAAAAACATTTCTGCAGAGGTGTGTGGGGGGTGATGTTCACTCCCTCCTCCCAGGGAGACCTCTGATTCCCCCCCCCAAGCAATCCCTGGGGGTCCCCAAGAGCAACATTTCAGGGTGTGTTTTGGACTTCTGCATGAGAAAGAAACTAGCAAAACCTGGTATCTACGGAAATTCTAGGCAGGATCCAAGCCATGGTGCTTTTGTATATTTATTTATCGTACTCAGGGGCAGATGCTTTTGTAACAGTTTCAAAGAGTGGGATGTAGTGTGGGATGCGAA
>NW_015293496.1:0-299 GCF_001447785.1 Gekko japonicus | reverse complement strand
TTCTATTACGGGAGAGCAAGGCAAAATTATCTCTGGATGTTAAATGGTATTTGTTAATCAACTCAAGAACCTCATATATTACTGTCTCTGTTTGACTTAATTTGTCATATACTGTCACAGAAAAAACAAACTCAGACATGGGTATCTGTCCAGTAGCTTGTGCAGTGAAGACCAATGCAAATAATTAATGTAGCTTCTTTGCAGTCTCCCTATCTTCCTTCAGCAATCCTTTCACTGTTCACTGTACTGATCTAACTTCCTCCCTGGCAGGTTTTCTCTCTCTCTTGTATTTTAAAGAC
>NW_015293495.1:0-299 GCF_001447785.1 Gekko japonicus | reverse complement strand
TATAGCATTGTCTTCTGCCCTCCTTCTTGTTTATGTTTCTAATATTTTTATATGTCTTGTTTTTAAGGTTGGTTTTAAATTTTTGGTAACTCACTGCCTTGAGGGCCCAAATTGGAGGAAGGGAGGCATAAAAGTTTTAAATAAACAATCACAATTCTATGCTTCATCACAGCAAAGACAACAGAATATTAGCTATAAAATCAAAGCCAGTGTAGCATCACTAGAAAAAAAGGCTTCAATAACCCTAGAAACTCTGCCATCATCTATGAATCACAGGATTACTAAGTGATGATACCCCC
>NW_015293494.1:0-299 GCF_001447785.1 Gekko japonicus | reverse complement strand
TAGAATTCCGAATCCGCTGCAGTGACAACGGATTCTGAAGAAAGGGCATGAATGTAAGTAAGTGCTAACAGATGATGCTGTGATATACAGATGTTTGGAACAAAATGAATGGAAAGAGAAAGTTTAAGACAAATTTATACACTCATAAATGAGGATATTTATCAACCACCTGAGAGGGTTTTGGGGGTTTTTCTTTTTTGAGCAGAGTTCATCTACCTGGGCAGAGTAAGGTTCCAGCCTAGCTGATGGTATTCAGATCCTGCGGCAGATATTTATAAGGCTGCCAACTCTGGGTTAGG
>NW_015293493.1:0-299 GCF_001447785.1 Gekko japonicus | reverse complement strand
CCTGGAGGCTGGCAACCCTACCTGGAATGTTCAAGAACTGGTCTCAAGAAAAGACGTCTGGTTGTGCCAAGCTGTTCTCAACCTTTTTTTTCCCCCACTACCTTTCCTACTGAGATCAGAGGTCCTGGATTGTCTTGACAGCAGAAATTTCAAAGCTCGGCGAGAGAGATGCTAAGAATACACAATTCACTCGATCCCCTCTCAACCTTCACATGGTTTTCTTCTGAACAGTTTTTATAATAACAATTAAGCCCATCTTTCTGCAGTTTGAGCAGCTAAGACAGTGCTAAAAGAAGGAC
>NW_015293492.1:0-299 GCF_001447785.1 Gekko japonicus | reverse complement strand
GGGGGGGGGTATAATTTTTAGCCCCTTTTCTAATGATACTTGGCATGGAAACTAACTCTTTCATTACTGCTGCCAATTGCGTGTCAACATTTTCAGTGTATTATTCTAGATCTCTTTCCCGAGAGTCACACCACACCACTAGTTCAGATCTGACCCTTTTCATTTATTTATAATGCATTGTTTTACACTTTTTAATGAACTTTATTGACATCGTGTTGCTCAATCCCACAGCAGAACTAGACCTTCGGGGACTCCTTGCAATCTGCCTGGCCGGGTTTCCCCATCCTGAATAATTTGGT
>NW_015293491.1:0-299 GCF_001447785.1 Gekko japonicus | reverse complement strand
GCTGAGGAAGACTATAGTCAAAAGGCATTTATTCTTTTATTCATGCTTTGTAAATAAAGGTATATTTTGTAATTATTTATACATGTATATTATTTCTATTATTTCTGCTTTTGAAAGGTACTCAGGTTGGGGGAGGGGGAAGAATCCATAAGGTCAGACGTAAGTTTCGGAGTCTTTTTACATCATAAGATTTTTATTTATTTATATGTGGTATTGTTTTCCTTCAATTCTTCATTTTGTGGCAAAATACAGAGTCGAGGTCCAAATCCAGTTTACTCAAAGATGGAGGCTATAATGAG
>NW_015293490.1:0-299 GCF_001447785.1 Gekko japonicus | reverse complement strand
TGCTGGCAGCGGTGAAGGCTGTGTGCCTCGAGGGCATCATCTGCCTGACACACATGCTTCATCTGGTGGTGAAGGAAGCTCTGGGGCTGGGAAGCACTGTCAGGACCACCTGGGTTGCTGACACCCTCGAGATGCAGGTCTTGCTGGGGACCTGCTGGAGCGTGGCTGCCCACTTCTCACACAGTGTCAACTCTGCCGGTCTGCTGTGCGAGAGGCTGGGGGAAAGGGATGAGCCATGATTGTGCATTTGGTAGAACAGAAGAGCACCACGCAGGATGTCATCTCCTCCATGACTATCC
>NW_015293489.1:0-299 GCF_001447785.1 Gekko japonicus | reverse complement strand
AGCTTAGAGGGAACACTGCTCCCAACTCAATTTGTTTCCCTGCCTAATGCCCCTTCGCCCCATTCTACAGCTGCTCATCTCATACTTACTCCTCCTTTCCCCGTAATCGCACGTCAAGGGTGTGAACAAAAGATGGAAACTGGCCCCGATCCAGGGAAAGCTGGTCATGCTTGAGTTCCCGTTGCAACTGGAGGAGGCAAATTAGTCCTGAAGAGCTGAAGTCCCATTGATTTCAAACTAGTGACCTTACTATAAATGTATTACAGTAAAAGCTTTGTTATCTGACACTCATGGGAAAC
>NW_015293488.1:0-299 GCF_001447785.1 Gekko japonicus | reverse complement strand
GAGCTATTTGTAAGTGTTCCCTCGCTCAAGGCATGAAGGTGGCTACCGTTCTCCTGGGCCTCCTCCTGAGTCTTTAGCGTCAACCTGAAAACACAGCGGGTGATTTCCGCCCCCTCCCCACCTTCCATAGACCAGGGAATGTTCCACCTGTTCCTTTTCTGTGAGCGGAGGCAATTTTAGGAAGCAGCAGGCCGGCATGTGGGTTGGCCGCCAGGGGGCACACCACACCCCTGCTCCAGCTTCCCCGTGCCCAGATTGACACCTGCAGAAAACTGAGCAGGTAGAATGCAAGAGGTGTT
>NW_015293487.1:0-299 GCF_001447785.1 Gekko japonicus | reverse complement strand
AGTATTGCCTCTTGCTTGATTTTTTGCTTCTCTGTTTTTCCCTAGAACCGAGTTGACTTTCTGCAGCTAATGATGGACTCCCAGGTTGCAGGAGAGAATTCTGAAGAGGCACATCCATATAAAGGCAAATATTACAGATCTTCCCCCGCTGTTGGCTGTTCGAGGAGGTCCTGTGGGAGAAGGGGTGGACCTACGTTGAATGTTGGTGGACTACAGGGAAACACAGCAACTAGGATAGAAGGAGGCCCCCGTTTTATGTTGAAGCCGTTTCAAGTTTTAGTGCCATGGGGAGAGGGCTG
>NW_015293486.1:0-299 GCF_001447785.1 Gekko japonicus | reverse complement strand
GATGACAGTGTTTTCTCCCTTGCAAAACCAGGCACGAAATCCAAACATGTGTGCACAGCACTGGCAACTAGGCCTCCCATCACTTTCAGGCAGCCCTGTAAAACACATTCTCATCCATCTCTAGCCCCATTTGCTTTCTACCTGATTTTATTAATAACTGTTGCAGGTATGTGTATGAATCCTCCGAGGGCCAACTCCACCTGATACACCATGAGAACCTCTCTCCGAAGCTACTTGTGAAGGATGTTATGGGTCCCCTTTATGGAAAAAAGTAAAAGTCGGATCTACACGGATCCTCA
>NW_015293485.1:0-299 GCF_001447785.1 Gekko japonicus | reverse complement strand
TATATTTCAGTGTGCTGACCCCATTTTTATCTGGCCCTTCCTTCAAGGAGGTCAAGCAGGCTTATGTCATCCTCTGGTCTTCTGTTTTTACTTCAGAACAATCCTGAAAGGCGGGTCAGGCTATGAAGAGGGTGACTGACTCAAGATTCCTTTGCAGGCTTCCTGGCAGAGAGTAAGTGAGCAGCAAAAAGGTAAATCCCATCCGTTTCTTTCCCAACAGATAGAACAGACCCACTGGCCTCTGCTGGGGAATGCATCTCATGTTGCCTGCCTCAACGTGTTAGATCTCCCTCCCTCCC
>NW_015293484.1:0-299 GCF_001447785.1 Gekko japonicus | reverse complement strand
GTCCCAGCAAGAAGTGTCTCGGAGGAAGGGTAAATAAACAGATGTTCGTCTGCGGCACCTTAAACCTCATTTCATTGCAACACAAATTGTTGAGGATTGTGCTCCACCTCTTTCATTGCCTCTGAAGAAGTGGGTTATTATTATCTAGGAAATCTGATTTCCCAGGACTCCTGTAATTTTCACTGCAAAGTGTGCTCTTAGTCCAGGAGGGAATCCACTGGAATGAAAACTTGTTGACCTGTCAGGTTAATTCCATTGGGATTGCCATATTGGTATTCCCAGTAGTCAATGTATGGCTG
>NW_015293483.1:0-299 GCF_001447785.1 Gekko japonicus | reverse complement strand
ACTTGGCTGAGCAGAGAGGTAGGATACAAGCCAGGGACTGTATTTCTTGGACTGAATCCTGTGAACCTCTCTGTGGCCAGGACCTCGATTCCCCATCTCCACAGCCTCACCTTGGAGTGAATTTTCTCTTTGCTCTTCTTGTGATTAAAATGGGCCGGATCCAACAGATCACACGCACAGGAGACGTTTGCAGAAAGGATTCTCACAATGGCTACGTGAACTGTTAAAAGCAATTTTTCACAGCCAAGCAATCCAAAAAGCTCAAGCCTACTCCCTGTATAAATTATGGAACCGAAGGA
>NW_015293482.1:0-299 GCF_001447785.1 Gekko japonicus | reverse complement strand
TGGCTGAAGCTCTTCCCGCATTCCGAGCAGGTGTACGGTCTCTCCCCCGTGTGCACGCGGTGGTGCTTCAACAACTGAGAGGGAGTGTTGAAGGATTTGTCGCAGTCCGGACATTTTAACGGCTTCTCTCCCGTGTGGGACCCTTCGTGGATCATGAGGCTGGAGTTGCGGCTGAAGCCCTCCCCGCACTGCGAGCATTTGTACGGCTTCTCTCGCGTGTGCACTTTGCGATGGCTGAGGAGTTGCGTTTTCCGGCCGAAGCTTTTGTCACACTCCGAGCAGTTGAACGGCTTCTCTCC
>NW_015293481.1:0-299 GCF_001447785.1 Gekko japonicus | reverse complement strand
GGTGCAGGCCGTATCTCGCAATTGTGGCTGTTCGTTAGATGCAGGAGATAGAAATAACTCTGACCTTGCGCGGGGAGAAAGATATTAGATATGACTGGTCGGATTTTGACCTGGAATCCATGTGGAAAAGAAACCGGGATGCAAACAGTGACATTTTTGTTAGGGCTGCAAGCGGAAATCAGTAGTTCCATCAACTCGAGTTTTTCAGTAGATTCTGCAGTGAGGACCGTTGTGATTCAGCGGCACTGAGATTTCGGAGCAGGCAACAGGGAAAGGAAGGAGGTGCCAAATGTGACTTT
>NW_015293480.1:0-299 GCF_001447785.1 Gekko japonicus | reverse complement strand
TCACACAGTGAAAATCCTTGTGCTGCGGTGGCAGCCACTGCTGCCAAAGCAATGTTTTCTTTTTTTAAAAAACGCACAGACAATCAAATCTCCATTGGCCAAAGCCCCACTTGGTCCTATCCACTTTCTAAGAATACTTGGTGTGCACCAGGAAAGGCATTGGCAGGCTCAGAAAGTGAGTGGTTTGTGATAGCACTTCTGTACCATGGTTAAGTCTTGGGCTGATCATCCATACCTGACTATCCCAGTCCATTTCCATTTCCACTATGGGTTAAGGACATAAGAACATAAGAGAAGCC
>NW_015293479.1:0-299 GCF_001447785.1 Gekko japonicus | reverse complement strand
TTGGTCGCGAAAGGCTGTAAATGGAATAATTGCAAGCATACAGGACAAATCACGTTACCATTTAAAGAACAAGACATGAGTTACTGCCACATCAGGCTCTTCAGTTAATCTACAGGTAGCAAAAATGCCCACCAGTACAATCTTCACCCACTTTCTCTCTCCTCCTGCATAATTTCTTGGTGCAATGGACTACCACTGCATGTTTGTGTGTATCCATGTAAAAGGGATGCCAAAAAGAAAAGGCTGTGGCTCAGTGATAGAGCATGGGTTAGAGGAAGAAGAAGAAAAAGAAAAAGAAG
>NW_015293478.1:0-299 GCF_001447785.1 Gekko japonicus | reverse complement strand
GTTTCACATTATTTTAGAAGCCTCTCTCCATGTGTTATTTTAATTGCTGTATCACAATTTTAATGTGCTGTTTTAATCTCCATCTTGCAAAACTGTAGAATATACTCTAGCATGTAGTCAACTTGCATCTTTTTCAATGACAACATAAGTTAGTGGGTGGGAAGTATCTTAAGGCAATGGTGCAAATGCAAAGAAACAAGCTCTAACAAGCCGTGTTGGTCATTTTCCACCCCTGAGGACCATCTAACAAATAATGCTTTATCAGGAGAGTGACTCTGTGAGCTACGCTGGGGAAAACA
>NW_015293477.1:0-299 GCF_001447785.1 Gekko japonicus | reverse complement strand
GGAACCTTTACCTTTACCTTTACAACAGTATGGAGGGGGTGGGGTGGAAGATCGCCTGTGTTTTGTAATTCGAATTTGTGCCAGAGAAGAAGCTTTGGTATGCAAATTCTGATTTTAAAATGATTTGGATAAGAGAAATGTGGACGCCTTCTAACCCTGTGTTTGGTCTTTGTGTCAAAAGAGCTTCCAATTCCTTGACAAAGGTCCCAATCCAGAGCGGGTGTCCTTTATTGATTGCAATAGGATCCTGTATCTGGATGCTGCCATATCGGGTTGCCAAGCTCCAGCTGGGGCCTGGA
>NW_015293476.1:0-299 GCF_001447785.1 Gekko japonicus | reverse complement strand
AGCTGACACCTGGAGAAAAGCTCTTAATTTATGCCCGGCCTTTCTCCTGGGTGGCCGTGAATGGGAGCGGGGAGGGAGTGGGGGGGTCCTATCGGAAAGCCATCCATTTGCAGCAGAGAGGTCGTTGGGGGCCTCGCCTCCCGTCACTCAGGGCCGCTTTCTGCCTCGCCTAATTTATGGCCCCGGTATCGGCTGGGCTGCCCCCTCGTAAGCCTGAAAAATGGCTCCCTTTATTATTTTCGCTGAGCCCTGTTTCGCTTGTTTTGTCTCTCTTTGGAAAGGAGGAGAGCTTGGGGGGG
>NW_015293475.1:0-299 GCF_001447785.1 Gekko japonicus | reverse complement strand
CAATGCTCTGGTATTTGGGCAAAAACTCCTGTTACAGGAGGGACCAGTGGCTACCAGCTTAGCAGGACCATCGAATCAGCTTGCCCAGATTTAATGCCATACTACAGGCCATTCTAACTTCGAGTTCTCTGACTGGCTGCTGCTCCCAAGATCCTCAGACAGAAAAGGGTCTTTCTTAGCTTGTGCTACTAGAGTGAGAAGAGTCAGGCATTGGAACCTGGAGCCCCTCGATATGCACGGTATGCGCTTTATGTGTCGTTGTGCATGTTGTCACTAATGGCATTGGGAAATGTGATTGT
>NW_015293474.1:0-299 GCF_001447785.1 Gekko japonicus | reverse complement strand
CACCCGGGTGCAGGTAGCTGTGTGGCCTGCGAGCTGACACCCCTGGGACGGAGGCGGCTGCGGGAGGCGGAGCCGGGTGGCTGGGAAGGCACTAGCAAGGCGTTCCGCTGGCCTTTGTCCCCGGGGTCTGGGGAGAAAGCAGATTGCCAGCACAGCCTTCTCGGGGCGGAGGCGGCCACGGGCGGTGGAGCTGGGCGGGCGGCCAGCTGGGAAGGCACTGGCGGGGAGTTCCACTGGCCCTTGGACCCGGGGTCTGGGGAAGGGGGCGAAAGCACATTGCCATTATGTCCTTCTCGGGG
>NW_015293473.1:0-299 GCF_001447785.1 Gekko japonicus | reverse complement strand
CTTGCTTGGGCTATCCAGGTCAGGGCTTGGGGATTTGTGACACTAACTGTTACGTGTCTGCGGCAGCATATATACAGCCGCCAGAGCTGAGCCCATTATGCATATTTTTGAGCGGTGTGTAATTAGCAGAATTGGCATGCCGATTCCGTGAGCATCCCCAGAGGCCAAGTTGGACGGGGCCATGAACATAATCTCCGTTTCCCTTCTTTCCCTCTTCTTCCTAGCTCTGTCCAGACAGCCAGAATGTACTGGAAGCGGCCTTCGCGTTTGGAACTTCGTACAACCGGTCGGTGAGTGTC
>NW_015293472.1:0-299 GCF_001447785.1 Gekko japonicus | reverse complement strand
ATGTATGCGTGCCATCCCATTGGCAGATCAATTCCTTCTAGTGTTAAAGTTCTGCCTTCTTTTATTTCTGCCCAATCTTTGATCCATACCATGGATGCCGCCAAATAGTATAGTTGCCAATTTGGTATTGCAACCCTCCCTTTTTCTTTAGTATCTTGTAGATATTTACTTTTAATTCTCGACTTCTTAGATTGCCATATAAATTTACTTGTTAATTTCTCTAGATCCTTAAAAAAATTATAAGTTTTAAGTATTGGTAGGTTTTGTGCCAAGAATAAAAATCTTGGGAGGATATTCAT
>NW_015293471.1:0-299 GCF_001447785.1 Gekko japonicus | reverse complement strand
CCGGCAGCTCGAAGGGCCGGTGCCTCGGCATTGCTGCGTTGCGGCGTTGCGGCAGCTCGGCGGCTCAGCAACTCAATGGCTCCGTACCCTCGGTATTTCCAAGCCTGCCCAGGCTCTCCAGTCCTCTCCAATCTTCGATAGTGTGATGGTATAGTCTCAAACCGGGAGCCCTTCTTCCGTTCCAAATTGCTTCCTATCTACCCCTGCCTACCAAACAGTTTACCTTACTAATTGCAGTGATTTTAAATTAAAATTCCATAAGAAAAATGCCCTAGCTAACCGTACCACGGGAGAGCTCA
>NW_015293470.1:0-299 GCF_001447785.1 Gekko japonicus | reverse complement strand
CTACTGTTAATCATGTGTTAAGTGCTCTCAACTGCTTAAATACAAGTTACTATTGAGATTTCCCCTCTAACGTATGGGTTCCATGCTTGGAACAAACTGGGCTTAATTTGGCATCTGAACTATATTTCCTGGGATTCTTGGTTATGGCCACGTCACACAGTGGGAGCTCCCTGTGGCATATATCCATATTATACTGTTTGGGTGGAATGCTCACCACTGTGATCTTTAAGTACCCCTTGGTTTCAAATATGGGACCCTGTTTTGGTGGAAAGGTGACATAGGTAAAGGTAAAGGTTCCC
>NW_015293469.1:0-299 GCF_001447785.1 Gekko japonicus | reverse complement strand
AGGATATGAAGCCCAAGAAAAAAAACTACAATGAATCCATGATGCATAACAATTGTACATGAGGTGAAAGGAATAGGGGACTGGATTGATGAGGGTTGACATATTTGTCTCAAGCATAGCACTATGCTGAGCAGCTTTTACAACTGTGACTGCTTGTTCATTGTAAATGCTTTTGCACAGTTCAGGAACTAAATTATCTCATGTACAACAAAAGGGACACTATTCCTCAGGGTCATAGTTGCTTGAGTCATTAAATTGACTAGCTTGTATAAATCAGGAATCACTTGCAATGAGTCCAG
>NW_015293468.1:0-299 GCF_001447785.1 Gekko japonicus | reverse complement strand
GATCAGTTTGTAATCCCAGGAGATCGCCATCCACCGCCTGGAAGCTGGCAACTCTAGGCAACTCCCACGAATGGATTTGCAAGGCGAGTTTTCTCCGCGCCCGTATCTGGCAGCCTCCCAAGGTGTTTGGACTCCGGCTAATTTGTTCGGCAACAGAAAAGTAAATTGCTCATCGTTGGCTAGGCGTCGGTTGCATCGCAGTTCTGGCTGCTAGCAAATGTCAGCGACACGTCATACCCATCAACGTGAAACTCTGCCATAACTGCAGCTCTGAGAGTCATCTGGGTGTCCGTTGGCGG
>NW_015293467.1:0-299 GCF_001447785.1 Gekko japonicus | reverse complement strand
CATCTTGATCACTCCTCTGCTCAGAGCACAATTAATTCATATATTCTAAGCAATCCCCAGTGACAGTCCCATGATCCTCAATGTCATCTTTGGTCAAGGGGGAAAGAGGGCATTTAAAGATGTTTAAAAAGGGGGATGAAGACCCAAAACCTATCCCTGCCTGCTCTAAATTATCCCACAGTGGCTATTCCTTCTGTGGCAGAACAGGCCTGCTTTCAGTCGCAGGCCCTGCTCTGCCCACCCCTCCTTGAGAAGAAGTAGGACTTTGGGACTCCCCCGGCAAAATAGCCATATGCACA
>NW_015293466.1:0-299 GCF_001447785.1 Gekko japonicus | reverse complement strand
CCATCTGGCCCTGTCCACTTTCTAAAAACGTAAGGCCGCTGTGAGGTAAGTTGTCAGCAGGCGCCATGGTAACTACAGGCACCACTTTGGGGGACCCCTGCGATAAATTATTTCCAGGTCCATACTTAGGCCCACCCTGGTTTCTGTCAAGTCGGTATGCTCCCAGAGTTCCCAGGTGAGATGTTTCCCAGGTGTGAGGGGCCCAATGGCACAGGTGATAAGGTTCTTCAGCTTCCCCACTGTACCACTTCCCTAATTTAAAATGGCCCTCATGAGAGGGTCTTAACATATTTATTTAT
>NW_015293465.1:0-299 GCF_001447785.1 Gekko japonicus | reverse complement strand
ACCACCTCTGTTCATCTCTTGCCCTGAAACCCTTACAGGGTCGCTGTAAGTTGGCTGTGACTTAACAGCTCTTCACACACAAACACACACACGCACGCACGTAGAACCAGACAGGTCAAGCACACCGGCTTAACAGCTTCGAGAATCCAGCTGTTCACATGTACCGCATGAACACTGCAGTAATGTTCCTGAAAGCTGGCACTGACTACAATTACCAATCTTACTCTAAACAGGAAATAGCTGCGGTAGCCCAGAGAGCAACAAAAGAACGCTGGTGACCCCAGCAAGGGGCTTTCAAG
>NW_015293464.1:0-299 GCF_001447785.1 Gekko japonicus | reverse complement strand
CACCTAGGTGCAATCATGTCAATTGCCTGGGACATTTCCCTATTCCAGTGGTCAACCAGGAGTGTTGAAAATAACAACAGAAAAACCTCCAATGTCACATCTGTCAGAGTATGGGGGAAGCCCATCTGAATTGACCTCCCATGCCATGGAGCCTTGGTACACCTGTAAGTCTACAGACCAGAAAATAGTGATCTGTCCATGACAAGAGGATCATATTCAATCCTTCCACCTTCAGATCACCTTTGTCCTTTCCAAAATAAAATACCAGACTAACAGTATGACCTACCCAGTGTGTGGGG
>NW_015293463.1:0-299 GCF_001447785.1 Gekko japonicus | reverse complement strand
CATGGGGACTTTCTGTCAAATGTCAGCTGCAAGCTCACCGTGGGGACCCAGTTTTCCAGTGCAGAGGGTCCCAGTTCAGATCAGGACCGTGGGATGGGGAGGAAGGGGCCCCATTTCCCCAACCCAAAATGGCTCCAGAGGCTCTGTTTGGCCTTTTTGGTGGCTGCATGTAAAGCCCATCAGTACAAGTGCAGACACCAATAGAGCAAGTGTACCCCCTAGGCCATTTTGGGTAGTGAAAACTGTGCAGGTAAGAAGGCGGGTGCCCCTTCTCCCCATGTGCTGTGGTCCCAATCCAA
>NW_015293462.1:0-299 GCF_001447785.1 Gekko japonicus | reverse complement strand
GTCTCTATACGAATAAGAGCATTTGGAACATCACTGGGGGATAGCTCCGCTATGGTTTCCCATTCTTTTATGTAATCCCTGATTGGTTGAGAAACTGGATGAGTAATACATGAAAACTGAAGTAGAAGAACCTTAGCAAATCAATAAGTGGGTCATCTTCAAGGACTCATGGGGGACCTCTCATTGTTCCCTCTCACACACACACACCCACACACCCTATTTCATCTTTCCTACCTCTGGCAGCCCCAGTAGGCTCTCCTCCTTCCCTGTTTCTGTTGAGGTTAACTGGTGTGGTTAGT
>NW_015293461.1:0-299 GCF_001447785.1 Gekko japonicus | reverse complement strand
CTGTCTTAGAAGGATTCGGCCTCAGCTGACTCTGTTTCAACTATCCCACCACAGTCTCCAATCACTCAGCCAGATTTGGCAAAAGCAGGTAGCTGAAAATGGCATTGCTTAAATAGGAATCTTGGGTCAGTACTGTCTCTTCTGAGGAGGCCTCATGGAGCTGCATTAATTTGTTTTTGGCAGATGTACTACCAGAGAAGGAGATGAACAAGCATAGGCATGTACCACAGAATAACAGGACAGTGTGAGTGCTGAAGAAATCATCAGCTCGGAAGAGGAACGAAAGTTGGGCGAGGTGG
>NW_015293460.1:0-299 GCF_001447785.1 Gekko japonicus | reverse complement strand
ATAGATAACACCTCTTGGATTAATGAAGAAGGCCCCGGACTGAAGTGCAAGGTGGCTGAATCTTGCACTTGTGTCAATTCTCTGACCCGCACGCAAGTCTCCACATTGTGCACTCCCTTGGGGCCTGTGGCATATGCACAGCCTGACCACTTTGTGGAGGCTGGTAAAGAAGTTCGTGTCCACCATTAAATAAGTCAAGCAAATGTATGTAACATCATGTATATACAGTCATTTGTGTAAGTGTGGATACAAAAATTGTTGGATATTGTGCTGTCTTAAATCATTCACCTTCTAGATTC
>NW_015293459.1:0-299 GCF_001447785.1 Gekko japonicus | reverse complement strand
CGAACGTGAAGTTTGTGTTGACTGTCAAAAGCTGATACCATGAAAGTCTTGTTGGTCCCTAAGGAGCTACTGGAATGGAGTCTAGCTAAGGTACTGTAGACCAACTGGGCAACCATCTGAAACTGTCTTCATGGGTAACCACAGCGTATTGATTGATTGATTGATTTGATTGATTTTATTTTAGGCTGCCCATCCCTGCAAGCTGGGCTCAGGGCAGCTTACAATCAAATCCAATATAACAACATAACACAGAACATCTCTGTGCCATCTGGTGCCATCATCAGGAGGTCTACCAGTGG
>NW_015293458.1:0-299 GCF_001447785.1 Gekko japonicus | reverse complement strand
AATGTGAAGGGGGGGGGAGCAAACATAAAATGTATGAATACCATTCTGGAAAAATTGAAGACAACTGGCATGTCAATGGGACATGAATTGTAAATCATTTTTAAAATACTAGAGTGGAGCGGTCAAGATATCAGCTCCGAAATCCCATTCTCTTATATTCTGGTATTAAGATGCAAGGTCTTGTACTATAACGGGTGTGTAAACAACTCTATTTAGTTTATTTCACACCCAAATACGTATGTTCTCCCAGTTTCCTTCTGGCTCTTTAGAGGAGCGGTGGCGCAGGTAGTAAAGGACAC
>NW_015293457.1:0-299 GCF_001447785.1 Gekko japonicus | reverse complement strand
TCACAGCCCAATGTGAACCCAACTATTCTGTCAGTACTGAATTCATTATTATTGACTTTGGCTTTTCTTAGGAACTGTCTGAAGTCCTAGATCTCTGGTCACACTAGTTCTGCAAATTTTTAATAAGGGGACAGTAGGAAAATGATTTTAAAACCTTGGGATAACTTCTTACATAAGTTACTGTACCAGTGAATAGTAGTACACTTTCCTGTATTTAGTAAGGCCTACATGCCTTGATGGGTATATCACTAGCAGCTTTTCATTAACAAATGTTGAGTCCCGTGGCACCTCTGCATGCA
>NW_015293456.1:0-299 GCF_001447785.1 Gekko japonicus | reverse complement strand
ACATTCTATGATTCTATAAGAGCTCTGGACAAGCCAGTCCCGGCCTGCAGGCCGTATGTTTGACACCCGTGCTCTAGAAGGGCACTATTGCCACCTACAATGGCTGTTGGAAAGAGGTCACTCTAGAATACTTCATGCAAAATATTGGAAGAGGGAAGAAACACCAACAAAAGAAGAAATATTTAAAAAGTTGTTTGAAGCGGCAGAAATGGACAGATTAACTCTACCATTACAAGGAAGAAATAACAAATTGTTTGAAGAAACTTGGGTGAGATTTTATCGGTGGACTGAACGAAGGG
>NW_015293455.1:0-299 GCF_001447785.1 Gekko japonicus | reverse complement strand
TAAAAACCTACTCTTCTTCTTCATCATCACTTGGACAATGGAAGGGAAGACGTGATGAGACCAGTGATGAAGGCGACTGCCCATGATGGCGCACGTAAATGGGTGGGACTCACTTGTCTCTTCCCGGGTGAACTGAGAAGGCCAAGTTGTTTTAACTTCTGCCTCTTGAACAAATGAGATTATTTCAGTCAGGTGAACCTACACACAGGGGAAGCCTCCCAGATGCTGTGCATTTGCACCTTCTCCAGAATTCACATTCATTCAGAAATGTCAACTGTTGGCACATCACTTACTTTTGC
>NW_015293454.1:0-299 GCF_001447785.1 Gekko japonicus | reverse complement strand
AGACTGGGCTGGATAAAGATCAGACCTAAGTTCCATTAGCAGTTATGTATTTTCTATGGGGATGATGCTATAAATTGGGCAAGCTGTAAACAAAATTTGTTGCCCACTTATCTACTGAAGCAGAATTTGAATCTGCTTCCAGAGCATGCACATAATTAAAGTGGTTTATAAAGTTACTGGAGGATTTGGTATTAAGGAACCTTTAAGGCCAGTTCAACTGCTAGAGCATAACCAGAGTTTATAACCAGGGCTTTTTTCCTGGAAAACCAAATGCCGGAACTCTCAAGAGGGAAATGAAG
>NW_015293453.1:0-299 GCF_001447785.1 Gekko japonicus | reverse complement strand
CTGGGCTATCCAGGTTAGGGCCCTTTGCTGTCTGTTGACCTGGTTTTCCTAAGAGTTCTGCCTTGTCCTGTTCCAAAGGCTCAGGATCGGTTGCTGTAACGATCCATCGTCCTTGTCATTTTCACGGCTACCCTTTGGCATAGTCTAGATTTGAGGTCTGCTTGGCACACGCATGTATAAATCACTCGACGAGTACAATATCACGTGATGACTTGCAGTGGCTCATTCACACAGGCAGGTTTAACGCCGCGTATATTAAAAGTTCTGATGGCCACAGAGGCAGTGTGTTTGGGTTTTTT
>NW_015293452.1:0-299 GCF_001447785.1 Gekko japonicus | reverse complement strand
GGGGAGGGTGAAATTCCACCTCTCTCCCCCCTGCCATTTTTGCTCTCTTGTTGTCCCTCTTCATGGCAGCTGTGTGTTGTACAGGGAACCATACGGACGTCTGTATGTTTTCCCCGGTGATCTTAACAGCCAGGGGAGGGGATTGTTATTGCATTGAGAGAAAAGCTCAAACTCCCCCTCTTTCAAATCACATGGGATGGGAGGGGCACCCTTGCCATCTACCTATGAAAAGGTGCAAGAGGGATTCATTCCTTCTAGTCTGACTCACGAGTTCTTTTGTTGTTCAGTTGCACAGTCGA
>NW_015293451.1:0-299 GCF_001447785.1 Gekko japonicus | reverse complement strand
AGGAGAGACTGAAGACAGGCATTTAAACCTTCTTCCAGAGAACTCATTCAGTTATTTCTACAATGTCCATCAGTTTACAGATGAGATGTGCCATCTCTGGAAAGCAAAAATCAGGGAAGAGAATCCACAGGACTAGGCAGATCCCTGGGCAGACAGCCTGTTATTTCTTCCCTCATTTCCATTTTGAATCTCACCTCAGTTTCCAGCCACAGACCACTTTTACCTGCAAAGTTTTAAGAGTATCTCTGGACTATCTGGTGACAGAGCAAAGGAGATGTCAAACTGCACAACATTCCTAC
>NW_015293450.1:0-299 GCF_001447785.1 Gekko japonicus | reverse complement strand
GCCAAGTGTGCAATGCTGGATTTCAAAGCAGGAACAGCTTTCAGCCATGGGGAAAGACTGCGAATTTCATAAGCAAGCTGTAACAAATGACTGAAACACCAAAGGACTTGTCTCTCAAACTACTGCAGTCAACTTAATATCCTCTCTCCCAGCCTTCTTTTCAAGTCATAATGTCCGCCTGCCTTCCAGAAGGCAACACTGAGAGTCAAGTGTAGCGGTGAGCGTCAGACCCGGACCTGCGATCAAATCCCTTCTCAGCCATGAAGTTGAGTGGGTGCCCTTGGGCCAGTCACTCTCAG
>NW_015293449.1:0-299 GCF_001447785.1 Gekko japonicus | reverse complement strand
GTAAGTGACTACTGATGAGAAGTGACCACTGATGTTCATCCAGCCGCATAGGACCCAGAGAAACCCGCTCCAGTGCAGTTAATACTGTGACTCCTCCTTCTACAAAAAATTAAAAACAAGCAATACCTGAATTTACCGAGAGCAAGCAAATGACCTGAGCTGGAATGCATCATAGTACTGAAATCAGTACTCCAAAACCCTGAGCAATCTGCTGGCAATCTTTGGCCCTATGGCAGGTATTCATTTTCCTTGCTCTATAGCCCTGATCTAGGTAGTTCAGGCTAGCCTGATCTCGTCAG
>NW_015293448.1:0-299 GCF_001447785.1 Gekko japonicus | reverse complement strand
ACTAGCTAAGGGGGGCTCTGCACTCCTCTGGAAGTTGATAAAAACTATAGGAGCCAATTGTACTTTTTGGAAGCTTCAGGTGGACGTTATCTGATATGGGTTGGTTTTTTAAACTGCATGATGAACTGCTAGTACTTTTTGGCTGTTGATGCCATAACAGGGCCGAAAATAAACTTAGGTGCCTGGGTGTCCTAAAAAGGATGTCCTGATTGTACCTAAAATTTTGATGATGGTCCCTAGGAATTCTGAAAGTTTTTCCGCAGTCCTACACCATAGGGCGCGATCATATGCACAATTAG
>NW_015293447.1:0-299 GCF_001447785.1 Gekko japonicus | reverse complement strand
CCCTGCGAGGTAGGTCAGGCACAGCAAGATCATCCAACTACCTTCAGGCCTGAGCAAGGACTGGAACCCAGCTCCTGCCTGCCACCTCACTGGTTGAGAAGCCAACGGTATGCATCTCACCCCCAAAAGGGTCATCCGCGTGATATCTAAAATTGCCCAGGAATTCTCCCCACCCCCAGGGTTGGGGGTGGGCGGCACAACAGGAGGCCTTGAAGTGGTCACTGCTGCGCTATGCTGGCTCCAGCCCAAGCCTGAATATAGCAAAGCCACACCCACACCAGAATCAAGTCTCTCCCCCC
>NW_015293446.1:0-299 GCF_001447785.1 Gekko japonicus | reverse complement strand
CCCCGATGGTCCTGCCGTGGTTGCGTCTGTATGGATTCAGAGCCGCTGGCCGGGACAAGCATTGGAGATTGGGCGATTTAACTGCGATGGAACGAGGTCCCTGGACCAACAATGTACAGTGAGTCAAGTTAAAAAGAGATGCTGAAAAACTAAGAGAAAGCCCCCCCTGGGAATGGCGAGACAAGCAAGCGGGGGAGGGTTACCTCGCATACGCATAAATAAAACAATGATTTGCCAAGGGGGGGGAGCAAAAACAAAAATGTGGAAATCTGTTTTAAGAGACTTACTGGAGTGTAGAT
>NW_015293445.1:0-299 GCF_001447785.1 Gekko japonicus | reverse complement strand
AAGGACCTTCCACAGCATGTTCTGGGGAAAGGCCTCCCTTTGTCTGACAGCTGGGAGAGTTACAGCCAGAGACCAGACTCGGCCAGAAGGACCACGGGCCTGACTCTGCACACAGAACTTTCATATGGTCTTGTTCTGGCCAGGAGACGCTGCTCCATAGTAGAGCGCCTGTTTGGCAACCTCCAACACTGCCAAATAAGAGTCTCCAGTGCTGGGAAAAACCTTTCTCTGTCTGAGACCTGGGAGAGCCACTGCTGGTCGGAGGAGACGATGCTGGCCTACAGGGTGCCCCGGGTCTG
>NW_015293444.1:0-299 GCF_001447785.1 Gekko japonicus | reverse complement strand
TACTTGCTTGTATTAAATAAAGATTAAGCGTTTAATGTGAGTGTGGTTGTGTATTCACTGAAGCAAAATTCAAGCACTTATATCTTTTGAGACTATCCACTGATGAAAAGCATTTTTACCTTGAAATAATTGGAATGAATGATTTCCCAGGTCACATTGAATATTTTGGCTGCTTTCCTCCTTTTCAGTTGATGACTAGTGGACTACAAAACAAAGCCAAAAAAGGCCAAATTTGTGTGCCCAACATGAAAGCTCTTCAGCTTGTTTTGCATAGAGTTGCCACCAAATGACACATAACA
>NW_015293443.1:0-299 GCF_001447785.1 Gekko japonicus | reverse complement strand
GCCTCTACAGAAGATAAGGTGATATCCCCTTCGACTGCAGCTTTCCCTTTGGGAATAGACATGCCAAATTTTGGCATCTGGAATTTAGGCATTTTGAACTTCCTGTCCATGCCCTCAAGGTTGGCCTCACTGCCCTCCACAGCTGTCTCAGCTGATGGGGCCTCCAATTGGATGTCTTGGGCTTTGAGTTCCAAGGAGGCCTGGCTTCGTGGGATCTTCAGTTCAGGTCCTGAGACGCTGATATCGGCCGTAAGCACTCCCGTTTTTAACTCAGGTTTGGAGATGCTGAGGTCAGTGGA
>NW_015293442.1:0-299 GCF_001447785.1 Gekko japonicus | reverse complement strand
GCACTGCCACCAAAGTCTTAGTTGGACCCAAACAACAGGATTGGGTTAGTTGTACATGGCAAAATGACATAGCAGTCAGCACATGAGCGTGGCTCTGAGGCAAAAGGGGATCCTTTACTCCAAAATAAACAGTTGTGTTTTTAAACACAGAGTTTATTTGTAACAGCCTAACAGTTTCGGTATGGCTAATAAGGTTAATGGTTTCTGATAGGCACATAAGCGTAATGGTTCCATAAATAGGCCTAACCACACAGGCTTATTTCTCACGTGCTGCTTAGGCCAATAACTTCCACACGGCT
>NW_015293441.1:0-299 GCF_001447785.1 Gekko japonicus | reverse complement strand
TTAGGGGTTGGAAGGATGTTACTTAAGGTGTTTATTGTTCATTAGATGCACAATGATGTTAATTGTTATTCATTTAGCTTAACCAAGCAGACCCATTTTATTTGATGCATAATGGTTTTCAATGGTGATAATTGCCACTTACTCAGTTTATTTAAGCTGAGGTACCTCATGTAAGCCTTTTTTCTGTTAAAAAGGGGGAAAAAGTATAGAAAAGGTGAAGACAACCGAATTTTACGTTAATTAAAAAAGGATAACTTATTTTATTTTTATTTTTGTTTATAAAATTATAAAAAAGGTGA
>NW_015293440.1:0-299 GCF_001447785.1 Gekko japonicus | reverse complement strand
GCTCCACCCCCAAATCTCAAGGAACTTCCTGATTTGGAATTAGCAACCCTAAGCATAACTGAAACAGACTGGAATAAATCAATATCTAATAACAAACAACTTACTTCTGAATTAACTGTTTTCGGTTCATTTGAGTTTAGAATTGGAACAAGATCTGGAAGTGACCTTCCTTGCCTCCTGCTGGGTTGAACACTGGATTCAGACCCTTTAATTGCAACGCCGACCGTTACAGGAATAGGACGCAGTTTATCTTTAATTTTGTCCTAAGGAATATTGAAAGAATACTCAATTAGTACCCC
>NW_015293439.1:0-299 GCF_001447785.1 Gekko japonicus | reverse complement strand
CCACAGCTCTAAGGTCGCTTTGCATAGAACCGTGGATGCTGTTCCTCCCTGCTTGAGGATATAGAACATTGCCGTGGTGTTGTCTGTTGCCACTCTGACGGATTTGTTTTTTAGTCTTGGCAGGAATAAGTGAAGTGCATGCTTCATTGCCAGGAGTTCCAGCATATTGATGTGAAAATGTTTGTGTTCTGTCATCCATCGACCTTGAATAGATAGGCTGCCACAATGTGCTCCCCATCCCTCTAGGGAAGCATCGGTATATACTGTGAGTTCCGCCTCCTTCTGCCTGAAAGGCATTC
>NW_015293438.1:0-299 GCF_001447785.1 Gekko japonicus | reverse complement strand
GCACGGATCGGGGCCTCTTCCTTGGTCATCTCTGAAAGGTTGGGAGCTGAACGGTGGAAACTGGGGGGCCTGAGACCTTTCCCAGTTTTCTCTACTGTCAGAATTAGAGTGGCTTTCTTATCAGGTAGTAGGTTCATCACCGTAACTTCACTCACTTTGCGGCTGAACTTGGACAACTTTTCATCTGCCGCAAGAAAACTCTGGGGGAGGGGGAACCAAAATAAAATTATCATGTGTGTTTCATTTAGCACCATTTATGAGCTCAAATGTACTCATCATCATCATCATCATCATTATTA
>NW_015293437.1:0-299 GCF_001447785.1 Gekko japonicus | reverse complement strand
TGTTTTCAGATGGTGAGTTCGAAAGCCGCCATGGCCCCTGCAGACAGACCGGTGCCTCCTCCGGCTTGCCCTTGTTCCCCCGCAGACGGCTCCTCCGTGGAAAAGCTTTCCATCTCCTGCTGTAGCTCTCTCAGGTCCTGGATCTCCAAGGCGAGGGTGTGCAGCTGGTCGAAGAGGGCCCAGTCCGCCTGGCGCACCCTCCGCTGGACAGGAAGGGGAAAAGTGTTTGATTCTGCATTTTCTTTTCTTTTTTTAAGTTTAAAAAAAATTATTTTCTCACAAAAAAGGTGGGATACAGA
>NW_015293436.1:0-299 GCF_001447785.1 Gekko japonicus | reverse complement strand
TAGTGATATGATCAGTGAGTTGTCTTCTTGTTCTAATTATAATAATTAGGAAAGCAAATTTTAAATCCAATTAGCTGGTTTATATTAAGTCTGCAATCCTATGCCTGACGATTTTGGAACAAACCTCCTTTAAGGTCAGCAGGACTTACTTCGATGTAAACACACATAAGATTGGCCTTTAAGGAAGTAAAGCGTTAGTTGAATAATCTCTAGAGGTAATTTTTAATCGGCATAGGCAAAATTAAATAGGGTTGAGCTGAAACTCTTCACTATTAATTGCTGGGGATGTGTATTAAGTT
>NW_015293435.1:0-299 GCF_001447785.1 Gekko japonicus | reverse complement strand
GCGCTTGTCAAACTGTTGCTATAGCAATGGGTACAGCAAGCCGCTGCTATAGCCGGGCGGTCAGGAGATGGATTTACAAGGCAATAATTAAACGGCATTAAAGTTGCAGTTAGCAGCCGCCGACTTGAGTATTTTGTGGTGATGCATGACATAATTATTTTTAAGATGCAAGAAAGGGGATAAAGGAGTAACCCGATGCGGAGCTACTCTGTCTAAACACATTAATATATTTCTTTGCCATCAAGCCACAGCTGACATAAGGCAAGAGGCAAGCAGAGGTGGGTTGCCACTGCCTGCCT
>NW_015293434.1:0-299 GCF_001447785.1 Gekko japonicus | reverse complement strand
GCCAGCCTCCCCCCACCCTCAAGTGCTTGTATTTTTTCTTAGTGTAGCGGCTGGAGGTAGTTGATTTTGGGGGGTGTCCAATAAAGAACACAAAGGTTCTTTGCAGATTCTTATTGAACATACTCCATGTAAATCCATTCAGTAGACTGTTTCAGCATTAGTGGCTTCAAGACTTCTGGGGCCCTTTCTGCGCTACCAGCTCACTGTAGCTTACTCCAGAGAATCTGAACAGTCGAGCCTTTAAGGCTAACGTTGTATTTTGTGTCCCTTCCCTCTGCACTGTTCTTTTTTTCTCCAGT
>NW_015293433.1:0-299 GCF_001447785.1 Gekko japonicus | reverse complement strand
TTCAGTATTATAGATGTTAAAATTTTCTAGCATAAAGAGGTCCCAGACTTTGTGCATCCAAGTTTCTAAATTAGGGATAGCTGTACATTTCCAATAGGTTGCAATACAAATTTTTGCCGCAGTGATCATAAAATTTACAAGTCTTTTGGTAGATTCTGGTGGAGCCTCTTTTGGCCAAAGATGTAAGAGGAATAAGGTAGGTTCTAAAGGTAAGTTCCAGTGTACAATTTCACTAATTTTCAGCGCGACTTGCTGCCAGAATGTATTTATGTGTTTACAGGTCCACCAATTGTGAAAAA
>NW_015293432.1:0-299 GCF_001447785.1 Gekko japonicus | reverse complement strand
ATGACTGGCTTAGATGGGCTCATCTGTCCTTTGCCATTTGCCACCATACCCAAGCGCCATTGCAAGCATGTTTCCAGTGGCACTTTAGCGGCAGCGGCATTTCGTTTAAATTGCCTTATAGCCACTTTGCCGCCTGTCCAGCTGGCTAAATGGATTTCCCCCCCGGAGTCATGATTAGGTCAGGTAATTAGATGACATTGTGGAGTGGGAAACTACAACTCCCGTGGGGCTGAGTGACAACATGCATACACAAACTCCTGCAGATCTAGAAAGCTCAGCAGCCACGAAGGCGTTTCAAG
>NW_015293431.1:0-299 GCF_001447785.1 Gekko japonicus | reverse complement strand
CGTATTTCACTTCTTCAGATACAAGAGCAAGAAAGGAACCCATTTATCTCATTTTCTTTCATCCTGTTGTTCCTGGAAAAGTGAGTGTCTCACCAAAGCTGCTTCTGGGGGAAAGGTTGTTCTGTCTTTTTAAGGTTTTGCCGAACTTTGGCTTTTGGTTCACGGATGTGCGGATGAGTATAATCTCTCGTGTTTCCCTGAGCTGTCCCCCCCCCCCCGCCAAGGCCCTCCCTTCACTTCCCCTGTCTTTTTGGTAAGAGAGGAGAAGGGAAGGCCAATTCCCTTTCAGCTTGGGAGGG
>NW_015293430.1:0-299 GCF_001447785.1 Gekko japonicus | reverse complement strand
TATTGTTACAGTCAAGGACCAGTGCACTCGTGCTGGTGTGTCTGGTCAGCCCAAAGTCTGGCAGGATCCGGCCACCCCGTAGCACAGTCTCTCTCCCTACCTCACTCCCCACCTTCCCACATGCCTCAGAGACTTGGTGCAGCGGGATCCTGGGTACGCCCTGGGAAATGTAGTCCCCAGGGTGCCTCCATTTCTCAGATGCTCTGCAAGGAGTACCTGAAGCTTAGGGAAAGGGAGCAGGAGACTGAGAGATGCACTGCCTCCTTTCTAGCTGGCCGGCCATCCAGCAGTCCAGCAGC
>NW_015293429.1:0-299 GCF_001447785.1 Gekko japonicus | reverse complement strand
CCAAAACTTTGCAGCAAAGCAGGTTTGGGGAAATGGGAGAAAAGCTGTGGAAAACCCAAGAGGTGCGGGAATTTGGGGAGAGGGGGATAAGAAACCCATTTCCCGACAGCATTGAATCCAGAGCAAATAACCCATATGGAAAAAGTGACCAGTGTTCTCATCTCCATAGAAAACCAAACCAAGGTCCAGTTCTGCATGAGGAAATGGGGAGCATGTTAAAAATTATTAATAAAAAAGTTTAAAATTATTAATAAAACAGGAAATGGGGAGCATGTAACCATAGTATTCTTCCAATGTGT
>NW_015293428.1:0-299 GCF_001447785.1 Gekko japonicus | reverse complement strand
TCAGGAAATACGTCCTCTTTTTGCTTTTCAAAATAGAGTAACCCTACTAGAGGCACTCTCATATGGTTGCCACTTTTTTTCCCCCAGTTGGCCCATTGTGACAAAAACAACAGGCACAGGTTTGCCACGGGCAGGCAGAGACTCTAAATAAGGATAGTTCCAGCTGCTCAAGTGCAGAAAATTTTGCGGTGAAGGTAAAAAAGCAGATTGAAGTACCTGTTTCTTTACAAAAAACACGAAGACATGTGAACATATTTGAGGCCAATAATGTTAATTTGCTAAATTCACCATGAAGTTTC
>NW_015293427.1:0-299 GCF_001447785.1 Gekko japonicus | reverse complement strand
GTCCCTTCCAAGTCTATGGTTCTATTCTATGACTCCCTGGAACCATTACAGCACACAAAAATGATGCCAGAGAGGGGAACCTGAAGCCCATTGTCCCTGCACAATGCAGTCAGGATCAGAAATGGGCCTGCGTACACCTGCAAGGCACAGAACTCCCATAGCACGTCTGACACAAAGTCCTCATGGCAGTCACAAGGACTTTGTACCATGGGAACTGGCCCAGTGCAACTGCCTTCTCACTGTCTCCCAGGTTCAAGGTAGCTTCTAAACTTGTCTTCAAAAAGTGAAGAACACAAAAA
>NW_015293426.1:0-299 GCF_001447785.1 Gekko japonicus | reverse complement strand
GAAAAGTATCTTAAACGCTGACATGCACTTTTGTCTATGGATACCCTTGCTTCAGTATGCAATAGGTATAATTCACGGGGGGGATGTTAAGAAATCTTCCAGGAAATGTGTTAATTAGTGTCAGAAATAATCTTTGCAACAATTGGAAGAGTATCACATCAGCTCGAGTGCAAGGGTGGCTGATTAAAACATGTTCACTTCTCAGAATGACTGTGTAAAGGGTGGGAAAGATTCAGCCCGGCTGTATATTTTGGGTTCCTCTTGTGTCTTGTATTAATGTGTCATCTCTTTTTATATTG
>NW_015293425.1:0-299 GCF_001447785.1 Gekko japonicus | reverse complement strand
GTCTGGTGTGGCATCCTCTTTGGTGCGCAAGGGGTATCTGGCCCTCCTGTTCTGAAACCAGACCTGCAGAGAAGAAAAGAGAGAAGCAAAGAGTCTGTTATCACTGAACAGAAACCTGTCTTGCTTTCCACTTTTTGGAACACGAATCTACGGACGCTCCCTGACGCTGGTCCTACGTGTATCCCACTCCCCATCCTGTCCACTGCAAAACTTAATCCTACCAAACAATCACAGAGGAGAATTATAATTTGCAGAGCCAACTGGAATGGAGTCAGCCCCCCTTTTATAGAAGAAGAAGA
>NW_015293424.1:0-299 GCF_001447785.1 Gekko japonicus | reverse complement strand
GGAAACCTTTACCTTTATTAAGCAGCTTCAGTGTCTGTTCTTTCTGTACCCACATACCTTGTCCGTTACTAGATCATCCTAGCTAGTGAGGCATCATCTGCTGAGCAAGCTGTGTTGCACTGAGAAGACAGGAATACCACCTGGCTGCCTAGGTCACATGGGATGTGTCCCTCTCTCTTCTGGTACCACAATGATATAGTTGTGCTGTGTCACAGAACGACGTCGGGAAGACAGGAAGTATTGGGCAGACAGGGAGCACCAGATAGACAGGGAGGGTTGTCTGGTTCTTCACCATGGAA
>NW_015293423.1:0-299 GCF_001447785.1 Gekko japonicus | reverse complement strand
ATTTTGAATCAAATTGCTGGTAAATTCTTTTCATGGAACTTTTACAACCCAATTGGATAAACCAGTACAGCAGAATAGGGAAGATGTATCTTTATGGGAACCACTGCCTCTCTCAGGCATTTATGGCAATAAGGTAAGTGCTTCTTATGTAATTTTTTTTTTAAATCACTTTCCCTTGGAGTGACTGCGGGCATCGCAGGAGAACAGCGGGAGTTCAGAAGTTTGGTGCGAACATAGCCGGTTTGAAGGCTATGAAATTCTTGCAGAGTGAGAGGCTTGCCAGCTCTGGGTTGGGAAAT
>NW_015293422.1:0-299 GCF_001447785.1 Gekko japonicus | reverse complement strand
TGGCAAACCACCTCTGATTCTCATTTGTCTTGAAAGCACCTTTCTGGGGTTGCCATAAGTTGGATGGGACTTGATGACATTTGTGTACGTATGTGCATTCTGGACACTTGTTTATATATGTTTCCAACACTGATGTTCTCTGTACAAGTGGTGGAAGTCTGGGTACTGGAGTTAACTTTGGCATCAGATGTTCTCCAACCTCCGATTCCTTGTCAAAAAACATAAAACGTTTCATTTGAGTAGTGGTTTGTGAGCATGCATTTGTGTCACATCCCAGCCCACAGAATTCATTTGCTGGG
>NW_015293421.1:0-299 GCF_001447785.1 Gekko japonicus | reverse complement strand
TTGTAATTCTAGGAGATCTTCAGGCCCCAATTAGAGATTGGCAACCCTACCTGAAACTGTGGCTAGGAAGGAGCACTCATGGCCTAGTATTGAACACTGCGGGGAAAGTCTTGTACAGTCTCCAGCACTGCAGAAAAGTAGGTTTGTTCTTGTCAAAATAAAAAAAATAGTTGTTAATGCCCTTCATTTTCTTTGCAGGGAAGCTTGGGAAATGCAGGTCCTAAAGGGGATCGAGGAAAACCTGGATCCAGAGGAAATAAAGTATTGCATTCATTCTTCCTTAACTTTCAGAACCTAGA
>NW_015293420.1:0-299 GCF_001447785.1 Gekko japonicus | reverse complement strand
GTTACAAAGATGGTGGCAGAGGACAAAGGCTTCTTATGATATGAGTTCTCAATCAACTTGTAAAAAAAAGTTCACCAACTCTCAAGCGCCATGCAAAACAGTTGGAAGTGAAGGAGAGGATTCCACCCAATCAGTTTTCAGGAGGAAAACAAATTAGCAAAGAAGAACGGGGGGGGTGTGTGTGTCACAGTTTTGCTCTGAACTCTTGAGATTCCCGGGAAAGAAAGCAAAGACGGAAAACAGCACCTGTGATTTTTAACCCAGTATTTTATTTCAAGGTACAACCCCTACGGGAGTGT
>NW_015293419.1:0-299 GCF_001447785.1 Gekko japonicus | reverse complement strand
CCCACCAGCGTGCAGCCTGGCTCACTGGACCGAGCCTTCTGCGTGGGGAGGGGGCGGTCCTCGCCGGGGCAGCCGACGCCATCTCTGCCAACACGGACCACGAGCCGGCGGGCTGCGGGCACCAATCTGCGGACAACGCTGGAGGGTGCGCGGGGCCAGACCGACCCGGTCCGCCCACAGGCCCCGTTTCCCACGGCCTCTGCTCCGGCGACGCGTGTGTGCTGCAGCCAAGGTCTCTCCGGGCACCGGGGCATGGCTGGGCAACAGCTACTGAAGGTGACAGGGGCCTCCGACCGCCC
>NW_015293418.1:0-299 GCF_001447785.1 Gekko japonicus | reverse complement strand
TTAAATAAAACAGTTAAAACAATAAAAACTTCAATCCATCGTACAGAAAAGCAAACCCAAGATGGCCCATAAACATAGGCGCATAGTGCTCCTGCAGGTCTGTGCAGATATACCCAAGATTGACCAATGGGCGGTGGGCGGTCACCCCCAACAGTCCCTGAACATACCAGTCCCTGAACATTATGACTCAGTCCCTGAACATTATGACTCAAGTCAGACATTTACAGTATACCAGAAATGTAGGGGGGGGGGTGAGTCTGTGTGTGTCCGTGTGTGCATTTCTGAGAGTGAGCCAGCTT
>NW_015293417.1:0-299 GCF_001447785.1 Gekko japonicus | reverse complement strand
CCCTGCCTGCTCTCCGGCCTCCCTGCTCCTGATTTATATGCAAACGCCATGAGTCAGAACAGCCCTGCACACAGGCAGAAGGATTGTGTCGACTTCAAAGGGAGTGGGAAATCCATGGTTTAATGAACGGGGGAAGGGGGCGGAGTGCGATGCGCAGGCTTTGTGCAGGGCAGCCGAAAAGCTTTGGCATGAGTGAGGCAGCCAGGCTAGGGGGAAATAATGGGCAGATGGGAAAGATGAAGGGAAGGGAAAGGGAAGGAAAGGACACAGGAACAGAAGGGAAGCCAATGTTGGGTCAG
>NW_015293416.1:0-299 GCF_001447785.1 Gekko japonicus | reverse complement strand
GATGGACCAAGGGTCTGACTCAGTACAAGACCGCTTCATGTGTTCCATTCTTCTCTCCCCTTTTCTGGCCTCCTCTAGAAGCACGATGTCATCCCAGACCGATCAGACTCTTCGCAAATGGAACAAGCCGGCCTTCAACGAAATGCAAGCCACTGCCTTGGTCGAACGAGAGTACGGATTAAAGGTGTCTGAGATCAAACCGCTTCCCAGCTATGACGATCAGAATTTCTACCTGCGCGTCACTCACTTGGAAGGGGATAAAGACAGCGTAGAGGAGTATGTCCTTAAAATCACGAATT
>NW_015293415.1:0-299 GCF_001447785.1 Gekko japonicus | reverse complement strand
GTTAACACTCAGGGAGAGAGGAGTTGGGGAGTTTTATCTCCTTTTCAGAGCCTAGCACAGTCCAGCAGGTAAGGACTGGGAATGGAAAGAAGCAGCATGGTGGTGGTTACTGGCTTGAAGGTGGAGGGGTGAAACTCGGAAAGGTATGGGGCATGCAGGGTGTGAGCAGAGGAGCAAGTGGCAGGAAAGAAGGATGGACAAATGGTCATGGAACAGCTGTTTAGGTAGGTGGTAGAACAGCAAAGGTATGGTAGAGGTGGGAAAAGGTGGAATATGGTGGTTGGTTTTCATGCAAAAAC
>NW_015293414.1:0-299 GCF_001447785.1 Gekko japonicus | reverse complement strand
GTTCCATTTTCATTTCCCTATGTTACCTTTCCTCCCCCTTGTGTCCATTAACATCCCCTTGCTGTCCCAGTCTTTTTTCATTCCCCCCCATTCTTTCCTAAATTAAAGCCGACCTTTACAAATGTTGCCTTCAGAAACATATATGTTTCACTGTATTAGATCACTACTCTTGAACAGTTCAAGAGTAGTGTAGTGATCTAATACAGTGAAACATATACGTAAGCATGGCAATTGATAAAAATGTTTAAAAGCAGCAGAATATAGTGGTAGCTATCTAGCTAATAATGCATGTCTTTTTC
>NW_015293413.1:0-299 GCF_001447785.1 Gekko japonicus | reverse complement strand
AGTATTCATAATTCCCCACATTTATCAAGAAATCAGACAATTAGGCTAACAAGGGGTTGAGATGGTGAACCGGGGGCTGCATGTAAAGCCAGGGGCCATGAGGGCCCGTTTCTTCCTGGGTAGGAAGTTGGGCTTGTGAGTCTGATCATGGCAAGATGCTTTTCTGGCTGGCCTGTGCTTGCTCCCTGGGTCCACTATGGGCCGTGCTTTCCTTAGTCCAGGCTGTTGGGCCTTGCTAGGCCTTGGATAAGCTAACAGGCCCAGTACTGCATTCTAGGCCAGTAGGGGGCTCATCCTGC
>NW_015293412.1:0-299 GCF_001447785.1 Gekko japonicus | reverse complement strand
TTGGTGAAAGAGCCATTCCTCCAATAAGATCTTCCATATATGAATTTCCTTCCTTGATATTTATCACCTGTGGCTTAATCCACCTCAGCTTGATATAGTGTTTCACAAGTTTACAAACTGGCTCCCTATCAGAGATGCTTTCAAATCTGAGAAATAGTTCAGTATTCTCTTGTTTTGTTTGTCTCAATGTGAGATGGTTCCAGCATGGGTGTGCTTCTTATATTGGTACTATGCCTACATTGAAGGTGCTTTCACACGTCGAATAACTCAGTTCCAATCTGCTTCAGCGACCATTTGCA
>NW_015293411.1:0-299 GCF_001447785.1 Gekko japonicus | reverse complement strand
TCCCTTCTCCAAACTTTCCAGGGAAATACCATTGAATCGGAACACTTGTCGGAACTCACCGAGGAGGAGTATGAGGCCCACTACATCAAGCGCCAGGACCTCAAAGGCTTCATGTGGCTCGACGCCAAATACTTGAATCCTTTCTTTACCAGACGGCTCACGCAAGAGGTGGGTTCTGCTTTTGAGTTCAGCATGGGAATACAGTGCAGGCTTCCTGCGTCTGCACTGACCAGCCTTGGTGGGACTCGTGCATACGTAAAGTGATTGCAGGCGACTTCCTGCAACAGAAATGAAATACA
>NW_015293410.1:0-299 GCF_001447785.1 Gekko japonicus | reverse complement strand
GCAGCAGCAGCAGCAGCAGCAGCCGTGCCGTTGCAGGAGCAGCAGGAGCAGGAGGAGCAGGAGGGAGCGCCTCGTCCTCTTCCCCGCGGGCTTCCTTCTCCGCTGGGCGCAGGCGGGCCGGAGGGAGGCGGGCCCGGGCGGCGGAGGCTGCGCAGGCGGGCGAGGAGGCGGAGGCAGCGGCAGCGGCGGCAGAAGGGAGAGAGGCAGGCAAGGCAGGCAGGCAGGCCGCCCGCCCGGAGGAGCCGCCCAGCCACGGCCTCGCCGCCTCTGCCCCTTCCTCCTCCTCCTCCTCCTCCTGG
>NW_015293409.1:0-299 GCF_001447785.1 Gekko japonicus | reverse complement strand
CTATGGTTTTTACCATAGAGATTGGGGGAGTTTTAGAGCATGGTGGATAATGTGCTTTCTCTTCTGGGTGCTCACCAGGAAGTGACATCATGGCATCTGCACCATCATTCCTCCCCATTTCCCCCTCACTGCACTATCAAGTCAGTATGAGGTCTGTAGCATGGGGCAGGAGGTTGCTCGCTATGAGCAGGCAACTGGTAAGCCTAATACTGCCACTCCCTGCCCCCAAACGTTTGGTAAGAGAACAGGAAATAGGGAAAGGAAAATGGTAGTGAACAGATAGATACATAAAAACAGGA
>NW_015293408.1:0-299 GCF_001447785.1 Gekko japonicus | reverse complement strand
CAGTAAAATATGAGCTGATAATCACATTGTATCCAGTTCTTCATGCATCGAACCCACTACACAGCAGGCAGCAATCGCTTGGTATAAGAGGCCATATGCCACTTTGACCAGGCTTCTCCTTCTGCTGTACGGTTGCCAAGCCTCCTGCTTTGGTGTGAGGCCTCCCACTGGCAACCCACTCTTCCCACCACAGCTTGGAGTGGCAGCAAGAGAAAAATAAACAAACAAAAAATTACGTTCAAACTAACAGCATGACATCACTTCTGGAGCGAAACCCGGAAGTGATGTCAGTCCTCTCT
>NW_015293407.1:0-299 GCF_001447785.1 Gekko japonicus | reverse complement strand
ACCACCACATATGATACATGGATCCAACCTTATTTTGACATTTCCAAAATAAGTTAGAACATCCTACCTGCAACCTTTGCTGATCACAATCCAATCTTGATTGAACTACAGGACATGCCAAAAAGAGCCAGATGGTCTTTGAACACAGCCATTTTTAAAAAAATGAAAACTTTGTAAAAGAATCTAAAATGGAATTTCAACTTTTTAAAAACAGAATATTCAACCAAAAATTTCCATTAACACAGTTTGGGGTGCTTATAAAGCCTTTGCCAGAGGATGGATGATGAGAGAAACAACAC
>NW_015293406.1:0-299 GCF_001447785.1 Gekko japonicus | reverse complement strand
CTTGCAGTGGGGGGATTCCACGATGATGATGTTGTGCTAACAGTGTGGTGCAATGCTACTGGTATACCTGCAAGTTGTTCCTCTTTTCTGTGTGGCACATACAACTAACAACATTCAAAGGGAGCTGGATTGTTGGGATAATTCACACAATGTTCAAGTTACAGTAGTCACATCTTGGGACAGGCCCCCCTCACCTTGCCTATATCTGTGGATGGGCGGCCGGCCGGCCGGATACCACCCCAGTGAACCTGGCTGAGGGTTTGAGCCAACTGAGACTGAATCCTGCAAAGACTGAGGTT
>NW_015293405.1:0-299 GCF_001447785.1 Gekko japonicus | reverse complement strand
CAAATCACTTGAGCCAAAATACTTGGACGTGAACCTCCTGAGAGGGGCAGGAAGAGTTAAACTAATTTCAGTGCCCTGTGTTTGATTTGGAATATGGAATATACAAGCAACGTGAATACCTGAAGAAGTTATTTTCCCTGAGAGAAAATTAAAATCTTATCTAAGTCTGAACTCAGCTGAAAATGCAGATACAAAAATCCATGTATTATGACATGTACAGAGAAGAGGCATATTTCCACAGAGCTGGGGAATTGTAGATTTATTTATTTTTTTTAAAAAAAGATTGGGTGTGTGTGAAT
>NW_015293404.1:0-299 GCF_001447785.1 Gekko japonicus | reverse complement strand
TGCGTCCGCCAGCATGTCGCCATAAACCATAAACCAGCCTGAGCCACTGTTTCTGGGACTTCACTATGCATTGCCACTTTCTTTGAAAGCTATCATTTAATGGCTAAAAATGGCCACAAAGATTCTTAGAATGCTGAAATCAGCAGCCACAGTACTGTGCCTGCAAAATGCCACTTGGTGATGTAGGTAAAATTGAAAGCTACTTGGCTGAAGGCAATACAAATTTGCCTGTCTTGTAATACAGAGAAATGTCATTTCTTTGACTGATTTAAAATTATCTGAAGAAGTGAGCAGTGACT
>NW_015293403.1:0-299 GCF_001447785.1 Gekko japonicus | reverse complement strand
TGCTCTGTGTTCTTGGTGCTTGGGGGCAAAGTGTGTTGGACTGGAGAGGCTCTTGGCCTGATCCAACCTGGCTTCTCTTTTTTTTCTTTCCTTTTTCTTAATAATACATTTTATTAAACGTCTTCTCAAAACACAACCACCGATATCAAAAAGGTTCATAAAAATACACGGTTTGTTGGCAGCGTGTGGAGAAACATAAAAAAGCACATTAGACACATCGACGAAGGCTCTAGCAATGCAGTCGTTGTAACTATTTAAAATTTCTCATAGTATCCCAGCTAATGAAACAAAGAGGCAGC
>NW_015293402.1:0-299 GCF_001447785.1 Gekko japonicus | reverse complement strand
AAGGCACCATAAGCTGTAGCCGAGGAATGACATTATTCCCACCCCCAATTCCTCTGGGCAGGTATTCCATGGCCCCTATGCGAGGCATCTCCATGTGACGGATTGGGGCAAAACAAGCTGTAGCTTCAGCTTTTCCAGCGCCCCAATAGTAACTGCCCAAAATTGGTACTCCTTGAAGGTAGTGCCATCCTAGCCAGAAAAACCATCCAACTCTGCAACCTCCACCACCAGTAGGTGGCCAAGCCAATGTGGGGCCAGGCTTTTCCTGACGTCGAGCATCAAAGCTTTCCACAACCTCC
>NW_015293401.1:0-299 GCF_001447785.1 Gekko japonicus | reverse complement strand
ACCATAAGTTGGTTGTGACTTGACATACATACACGCCACTTCATCATGCATACATACACACCACTTCATCAAATGCAGGAGGTTTGTGTTCAGTTGGGTGATGTGATATCGCAAGTCCTGCTTCTTCCTTTGTGATATCTACCCCAGGAGATCCTCCATTTCCATGAGAAGCCCCCCCCCCAGGTGTCCTCTAAGGAACTAATTATGCATTATAATTTCTCTGGGTCTTCCCCTAGACCACACAGTCAAAAATGTATTGCAGATTCTATGCTGGGGACTGTGGTGTGTGAAGAGATGGG
>NW_015293400.1:0-299 GCF_001447785.1 Gekko japonicus | reverse complement strand
ACAAAGTGGCTGCCACAGGGAGGGCAGTTACAAAATGTTGCCAGATTCCAAGTCAGACATCTTCCTAGAAAAGGGGGTTGCTCTGTTCAGATGGGTGCTCTCAACAGATCCAAAGGTGTGATGTTTCCTGGAGTCTTCTGAAGCACTCCTTGCTCCAAATGAAGTGAAGAAAAGGCTGAATAGTTCCTTTGCTTTGAGGAAGAGGGTGTGTTGGTAGAAAAACAAGTGGGCACCATAGCCCCCACAAGCACAACATTGGGGATCGCTAAAGCAGAAAATCTTCAGACTCTTGCCAAATT
>NW_015293399.1:0-299 GCF_001447785.1 Gekko japonicus | reverse complement strand
TTTGCTGAAGGAGATATTGTGTTAGGAGGGGACTTTAATTATGTAATAAACACCCATCTTGATAAATCATATCATACTTCAAATAGAACTACACTGCGCGACAAACCTACAAGATTAGAATCTATAATTCAGACACATGATCTCACGGATATATGGAGATGGCAGCATCCTGGGGAGAAGGACTACACTTATTTTTCTGCACGACATAAAGTACACACTAGAATTGACTTAATATTACTATCAACTTCCTTACTACAACATGTAGAAAATACGACCATAGAACCTCACAGATGGTCAGA
>NW_015293398.1:0-299 GCF_001447785.1 Gekko japonicus | reverse complement strand
GGATGCACCGTATAGGGCCTACATATCCCCCTCACAGGTTACACAGGTGAAACAGGACATGCAAAAGCCAAGGTTCAGTCCCAGCCTATGTACATGTAATACTTGCATGTTTAAATTGTATGTGAAATATTTACTGATAGATATATGGACTGATAGAATCATGGGGTCATATGGATTGATGGGATCAATGATTATGGGATCATTGATCATTATCTTTTATTACAGACATATTTTCATAAAACAGGAAGAGAATGTTACTGACCTCCTTATGCTAGACTACTGTAAAGCACTCTACACAA
>NW_015293397.1:0-299 GCF_001447785.1 Gekko japonicus | reverse complement strand
AGTATTTGTGTTGCTTTCTCAATCAGCGTGCCAGGATACCGCCTGGGAAATCCAGTGGCTCCCATTACTTCCTTTACACTACGGAGACAAATCAACGTTGTTATTTATTATGTGCAAACTAACCTCTTCTATGAAGCAATATTCCTTGTTCGAAGAGCAGACGAATTCTTTAAAAAGCCAACAGAGGGAAAAGTCTGGATCACGACAGCTTTGTGGGACCTCACCTTCAATTTCTTCTATAGAGTTCTGGCTTCTGAGCACATTAATGGGTTTTTTTCATTCTTAATCCAGACAAACAA
>NW_015293396.1:0-299 GCF_001447785.1 Gekko japonicus | reverse complement strand
CTAGAGGGAGCAAAACACACACAGAACAGAAAATCTGACACTAAAGACATGTCCTTTGCTTCATTTGTACATTCTATGGTTTATCTGGTAATGCCTGTTTAGATAGCCTTTATCACAATAAAGACACTGGAAGGGTTTCTCTGGCTGGTGCCTGATGTAACAATAAACCCTTTCCCACAATGAGAGCAGTAAAAAGACTTCTCTTCAGAGTGAGTTGCCCGATGTCTGTGAAATTGAGAGGCAAGAGAGAAGCTTTGCCTGTACCTGTTGAACAGAGCAGCATACCAGTTCTCATTTTT
>NW_015293395.1:0-299 GCF_001447785.1 Gekko japonicus | reverse complement strand
AAAAAAATTCCTTTCCCCAGGGCCAGCACAATGCATATTATTGTTTGTAATGATGAACACGACTGGCGCATACTCTTGCCAGACATAGCAATTAGACAGGGTTCCTGCCTGAATTAGAACGGTAACAAGGACTATAAAATCACTGAATAACAGTAATCGCTAATAAAAGTACATTGTGCATGAAATACAAATTGTAGTCTAATTTTTACATATCTGTGCAAAAATATATATTTTTAAGCATCATCTAGGCTCCTCAAGTATATGATTTTCCACCATGTAAACAGTACATACAATATTGT
>NW_015293394.1:0-299 GCF_001447785.1 Gekko japonicus | reverse complement strand
ATCATGCATACTCTACCCTTCAAATAAATACCTCTTAAAATAATTCTCTTATCCAGCTGCAAAGATATTACTAGTCAGATGTTAAGAATATTAACCAGGAGCACCCTTATTCATGAATGTAGATGCATTCACTGTCTTGTAACTCATTGCACTGCATGTAGGTAAAGCAAATTTTGAAACTGTTTCTGCACTGCACCAATAAATCAATAAAATAAGCTGCTGACTGTTCTGAAGTAGAAAGAAATCTCAGGAGAACTAGAAAAAAGAACAGCAAATCAGAGGCTTGGAGTCTAGGGGGG
>NW_015293393.1:0-299 GCF_001447785.1 Gekko japonicus | reverse complement strand
CAGAGGGTGAGCTGCGGAGCACCCAAGGGCTCACACAGGCCTGGCAGGATTATTTTCCCCTTTGAAGAGCAACCTCTCCACACACACAGACATCCAGCTGCAATACAGTGTCACTTGTAACATGCAACTTGATTTCAAAAATGGTTCCCCACTTGGCATTGGGGAGTGGCTCTTATTTGCAAAATGTAAATCTAACCCCCTTCACCTTGGGCACCCAGCACTAGCTGAACAATTTGTTTGAATGTATAGCACCCCTTGTGCCTGGATATACCTGTAAACACATCGGAGGTTGGATTGTG
>NW_015293392.1:0-299 GCF_001447785.1 Gekko japonicus | reverse complement strand
TCCTTCCTTCCTTCCTTCCTTCCTCTGACACAATGTGCTAGAATATTTTGGAGCTGTCAAAACATTCTATTAGTCACAGCTGTGAGACCTCCTGCCCAGGGAACAGCCCTGGAGCTGCACGTCAGCCTGAGAAATGAGCGTGGTTTGGAGGAGAAAGGGAGCCACGAGCCATGGAATGTGTGTCAAACTGCAGACAGACTTTCCCCTTCTCCCCAGGCAAGAGAGAGGTAGTTTGACGCTCCTGACAGCAGTGAGTCTGAGGTTGCCCAAACTTCCTTCTGGGTTTTCTGCTCTTAGGG
>NW_015293391.1:0-299 GCF_001447785.1 Gekko japonicus | reverse complement strand
AAGCCCCCGTCTGAACGCACCCAGTGTGGGTAGTGGTAGCCAAATGAGAAGCAACCAACTACGAGACAAGCAGGCAGTTTATGCCACATGTTGGGTGACAATAAGGAAAGCAGAGAGAGAGTTAGGCAGATCTGACCCACGTGGCACAGTCCATTTGAAAATTCACCACCATAAACCCAAATTACATGATAGGGAGCTGTGCCAGAGGAATGCCTTGTTCCTGTGCAATTTCAATCAGGCTGGCACAAGAGAATTTTCCAGAGGATTGGGCCACATGGGCCACCATGTTGAATTTCCTC
>NW_015293390.1:0-299 GCF_001447785.1 Gekko japonicus | reverse complement strand
GGAAGCACAGTGGTTTTTTTAAAGGTGCTAATAAATATAATGTAGTGCCTATTTCCAACAACAAAGCCCCTCCCTTCCTCTGTAGTTTCTGAGGGTCCACTCTCTCTGGCTGACTGGGGCAGGCTAGTCACAAGGATCAGGACTTGGGAGAGACCCACCCTCAAAGGGTGCTGGTAGTCAGTGAGTACTAGCACAAACACGCAAAAAGCCCTGCCAAAGTGTTTCAAATACACTTTTTGGGGCTCCAATACTGGGGAGAGTGCTACTGAACTCAACATTAAAGGTAAAGGTTCCCTTGC
>NW_015293389.1:0-299 GCF_001447785.1 Gekko japonicus | reverse complement strand
TTCTTCTTCTTCTTCTTCTTCTAATATATTCTGCTTCAGAATGTAAAAAAGTGTTTGTGGATCCAACCAATGGTCAATTGGTCCAGTGTCCTGTCTGCCACAGTGACCAACCTGAGGCCCATGTCACCTTCTGCTGTTCTCTCATCCAACCTGGAAGTTTCATTAAGCCACTGTGGCTAATAGTCATGATGGATGTATCCCTCATGAATTTGTCCAATCCTGTTGTTCCTCTGTCTGCACAGTGGTCCTAAGGGCAAATGTTGACTTGCTAGAGGAACTGAGCACCCATCTTGACTGGC
>NW_015293388.1:0-299 GCF_001447785.1 Gekko japonicus | reverse complement strand
ACATAAAGCAGATGCTCTACTACTAAGCTGCAGCTTTCTAAAACTCAGTTATCAAAACCCAACTAGTTAGGTCAATTTTATAATTCCCATTTTGGTGCTTAAGAAAAAGAGATGGCTATGCCAGAAGTGTCCTTGTGATTGCACTGAAAATGATCTCATGGCTGAAATGCCAGGTAAATTAATGATTTTTCAGTTCACACCATGTACTCACTACAAGACCAGTGTCATTAAAAAGCACAGGTTCAGGAGGAACACATGTTCATTAATAAATCCATTTCATTCTCTCTCTCTCTCTCTCT
>NW_015293387.1:0-300 GCF_001447785.1 Gekko japonicus | reverse complement strand
CCAGTGAGCCTTAATCCGCCCCTGCTCCCCACCCCCACCCTGAGAGGCAGTGACATACTTAGCAGCTTTGCCGCCATCTGACCAGCATCCCTGTATTTTATGGTTTTAACTTTATGTTATGAATATCCGATGTGCACCGCCCTGAGCCCCATCCTATGGGGGAGGGTGGTTTAGAAATGGAAATAAACAAACAAACAGATGACTCAGCGGATTGGCCTGAAAGTCAAAGAGCCCCTTCCTGACTCACGCCCATCTTGGAACCTTCCGGACTCAGGCATATGGAGCAGAGGTCCATCAGTG
>NW_015293386.1:0-299 GCF_001447785.1 Gekko japonicus | reverse complement strand
GCGCACTTAACCACTACACCAAACTCGAGTCCAAAGTGCTTTCCTGCAAAGATGATATACGTACATGCCAAGTTCAGCATGGAGTTCCCCGCCCACCGTGTCACAAACTGGAGAACAGTCGTACTGTTCGGGGAACACACATTTGCGGGTTGACGCCAAGCGGATCTCTCCGGGAGCACAGCGCTCCTCCACCTGTACAAGGAAGAAGGGCAAACTTCGTCTGTTACGATGAGGAACCATACATAATTCTGTGGTCAAACACATACCGTCTTTCTAAAAAGCCATCGTTCAGTCCCTGG
>NW_015293385.1:0-299 GCF_001447785.1 Gekko japonicus | reverse complement strand
CCTGCCTGAAGAGTATTCAGTGCTCACAGTACTCACAGACACACCGCGGAACAGCACTGAATACTCTCTCACTCCCGCCAGAGATAAACATCACCTCATGTGGCAGCTGTGTAATTCCAACTATACAAGTGTTATGTTACACCGGCATTTCTGCCACGATAAACAGAAAGGTAGACGCCAGGTCCTTAACTGAGCCATGGAATCACAGCAGCCATTATGGTCAACCTGCTACGGCGCACGTCTCAAAGAGTTTAGGGCCAGCCGTCCGCCCTTCACCCTCCACAAGTCCCTTGGGGGGG
>NW_015293384.1:0-299 GCF_001447785.1 Gekko japonicus | reverse complement strand
CTTAACCACTACACTAAACTGGCTCCCTGGAGGAGTCTTAGTTTTGCCCTCACTGCCACAGTCAAAGATTCACTCTGGGGAGGACCCAGCTCACATTCAGGAGATCACATGCAAATGCCCAGTTAGAGCAGGGCATACTGCCTGTTCCTTCCAACCCAGTCACACCTCGCTTGACTTGACGGGCAACACAGGGCCCTGGAGTCAGCTGTTCCCTAGTTCCTGCCCCCACACCCCTATCTAGGAGCCCTGTCCTCTCTTTACAGGGAATGGTTCTTTCCACACTAGAAGAGAGATGTCCA
>NW_015293383.1:0-299 GCF_001447785.1 Gekko japonicus | reverse complement strand
GAGAACCTCTGCCCATCAGAGTAGACAATATGAACATTGATAGACCAATGGTCTGAACTCAACAGAAGGCAGCTCCAGGTGTTCAGAAGGGGCTTTTGGGGACGGATACGAGAGTCTGCCATAGGAAAGAGAAAAAGACTCCTTGATGGAAGCCACCATGTGGCCCTCCGAGTCATGCCTTTAAAGTTTTGAAACAAATAGAAAATTTGCATGGCATTGACCTATAGTTTAAAGGAGAAGAGCCTGAATAGCCCAGTCTAGCCTGAGTTAATCAGAGCTGGGAAGCTAAGCAGGGTTGG
>NW_015293382.1:0-299 GCF_001447785.1 Gekko japonicus | reverse complement strand
CAAGATAATGGTACCTTAGTTAAAATCCCATTTCAGGAAGAATTTAATTTGATAGCCTTGCCGGCAGTTGTCTTTCAGCTTTAGCTCCTTGTCTTTATAACGAGATCTGTATCAGAGTTTGTCATGAAACGGAATGAGAAAAAAGGTTGCATATCGCATGAACGAATTTTACGAACGAATATTCATTACAATTTTATTACTGGTTTTTGGGAAAAAAATTAGTTATATTTTAAGAAGCCGGGGGAACTGTGTGGACTGGTGAGTGGATTCCACCCTTCCCCCCATGATGGCTTCACCAT
>NW_015293381.1:0-299 GCF_001447785.1 Gekko japonicus | reverse complement strand
TTGTTCTAAAACTTTCCCAGGTATAGAAGATCGTTCTCTGCTCAAGTGCAGAGAATACATCTACCTGAGGGGGGCGTGGTCTGGTGCCGATGAAAATGGCTGCTTAAACTTTTCGCTCCGCACCTCCGCACCACCAATACCCAATTATATCACACCACATAGCTACAAAAATTGTGTTCTTTATGGGGAAAACTGGTGATAAGTATAAGAAGCTAAAAAAGGATCCAGAGGGACTTTTAACGGACTATTTCCAATTACTTTCTACACAATTGGAGCAAATAGAGCCTCAATCGACAGGA
>NW_015293380.1:0-299 GCF_001447785.1 Gekko japonicus | reverse complement strand
TGATACAATTCCAGTTCAGCTTGAAGGTGGGAGAATCCATTTTCAATGCTCTCTCTCTCAAAAAATGAGTAGCACACCTTATAAGAAGCTAGTACTTGTAGGGAGGATTTTTTTTTAATGTAATGGGAGTATTGAAAAGAGAAAGTGTGACCTATTTACAGCCTGGAATGGTACAGTCCAGTCTGTCATCTCCTATGGCTGGAGGGTCTCCCACATTGTATGGTTGCATTCCCAGCACCTCTAGTTAAAGGCTCCTGCATAGCTGGTGCTGGGAAAGAACTTGCTATGCCCAAGAGCCT
>NW_015293379.1:0-299 GCF_001447785.1 Gekko japonicus | reverse complement strand
GTTAATCACTCTCCTGGGCTGTTCTGCAGCAGTTCCTGCTCCAATGAGGTTGAAGAAAGTCAAGATGAGCGGTTTGCTTTAAGTAAGAAATGTTTTGGGGAAGAAGGAAGTGGATATTGAGAAACACAGTTGTGAGCACCATAAAGCCCACAGGAACCCAGTTGGGGAACACTGGAATAGGTTGTTTGATATATGTTAAACTAGCATCTGAGTTCTCATCACCATTCAGCCATAAAGCTTACAAAGTGACCTTGAGCTAGTTGGTCTCTGTCAGCCTCCCCTACCTCACAGGATTGTTG
>NW_015293378.1:0-299 GCF_001447785.1 Gekko japonicus | reverse complement strand
CAGCTGTGACTTGACTGCACTTTCCACCAATCTGCATGATCATTTGTGCAGTCACATGCATGCATTCTGCAACAGCACAGATGTAACTGTGGAAAGTTCTAGAGATATACAAAAAAATTGGTCCTTAAACCTTCTCCCTCAAAGGAAGGTGCTGTCTATACTTAGCTTGGGGGCAAGGAGACCTTCTTCTCACTCAGTTCCTTCAGATTACTGAATGCAGTTGACAAATAATATGAAAAGCATGTGGAAAGGCACACAGATTAGCACTGAAAGATCATCAGTTACAGGCAAGCAAACTG
>NW_015293377.1:0-299 GCF_001447785.1 Gekko japonicus | reverse complement strand
CCTGGTCACATGTCTTTAAACTGGAGGGGAAGAGTGGAGAAGCCTGAAGATCTAATCAGCACTGGGCTTTCTCCCACCCCCCCTTTCAGGGTCCTACAAAGTCACTCATAGCTGCATGCTTACTCGGAAGTAGATCCCAGCGTGTTTAATGTTTGAGGAGGTTTTGTTTCACTTTCTCTGAAGAAGTGTGTGCAGGCACAGGAAAGCTCATAGCTGGAATTAATCTTTGTTGGGTTTAAGAGAAACAGAGGAAGAGAGTGGATTTATACACCGTCCTTCATTCGGAGTCTCAGAGCGGC
>NW_015293376.1:0-299 GCF_001447785.1 Gekko japonicus | reverse complement strand
TTAAAGGAAAAGTCTGTATAATGTTCTGTTTTTGTTTTTTTCATGGAAAAAGGCCTAAAAAATGAGATCAATATCAGACGCTATATTGATGGGCTGTTATAGTTTGTAATAGATGGAAAAGATAATTACGGGATTATGGGACTATAGAAGATAACCTCAAAATTAATGGGAAAATATGTATGTGAGTTTTTATTTTGTTTTTATTTCAGTGTTGGGAATGACTGGGGTAAAATATAGGTGATAAAGTACAAGAAATATTAAAGGACAATCCTGACTTGAAAAGTTGGGAGGTAGACATT
>NW_015293375.1:0-299 GCF_001447785.1 Gekko japonicus | reverse complement strand
GGCAAATAGTTTAAAGGTACATAAGCATCTTCAAAGAAAATTAATATTATAATACAAAATTGATATGAGTAATTCCCAAAAAGACAGAATAACTGGACAGGACCAAAGCATATGTTTAAGAAGCATGTCTTGTAAGTCAAAATGCACAATTACTGTCTATACACCGTATGTTTAAATGCTGATAATCCAGTGGATTATAGGAGGTGGGAGACGTAACACTGCACCTCAAAGAATACGATGCTGTTACTTACATCCATGCTTGAGAGGAATGGATGAAGCATAACAACAGGGTCTCAGTT
>NW_015293374.1:0-299 GCF_001447785.1 Gekko japonicus | reverse complement strand
GAAGTGATTTCTTAAAAAAATAAATCTTACAAAGAAATCTGATTTTTTTTGTTAATTGTTTTCTGCTCGGCTGGCCTTCTAACTCAAAGACCCCGCATCAAAACAGTGTACTCTGTGAGGCTTTTTGAGGGCCGGCAAATCAGCTGCCGTTTCTGCTGCATCCCACCCTGAACCTGGGGGTTGACGCGGGCTAAACAAAGGACACTAAAGAAAACACACAGGCCTCCAACTGGCTGTAGCCACACATCACAGTGTGGGGGATGCTCCCTCATCAGTGCTTTCGGGGGCACCTGGGGGGG
>NW_015293373.1:0-299 GCF_001447785.1 Gekko japonicus | reverse complement strand
CCTCAGCCTTTCCTCACAGGGCTTGGTTTCCTTGGTTTAGGTCACCTCTACCGCTTCCCTTCTCACACAGAGGTGACCTCTGCTTGGCTGCATGTTTGTTGACAGCGAACACCTTCATGGTGTCATCCTCCATCACCAATAAAAGCTCGGGGGAAAACAAACAGGCCAAGAAAGGCCCCTGAACATCAAAGGCCCCGCTCTGCTGTACAAATAAATAAATGAAGTGGGACACCCTTGCCAGAAAGACCTGAGAATGGGCACCTTAAAGGTGTGGAAAGGTCCTTCATTCACTACATGGT
>NW_015293372.1:0-299 GCF_001447785.1 Gekko japonicus | reverse complement strand
CTTCACAAGATTTAGTATGGCCAAACATGCATGTATTTCTACAAAGGGCTGGTTCACATGTGTCCAAAGGGTACACAAGTGAGCCTTAGGCACATTCACAATTCCTCTGTGAACATATGTTCTTTAACATAGACCAAGGCCAGTTGTCATATAAGAATGCCTTTTCTTAGTTGGTGGATTACACAAATGGCACTTACAGCAGTGATCTACTTTCAACCCTGTGTTTCAAACCACATGACCCCAGGAGCCACTATACCTCTGGCCAGCTGGTTCTGCATATGAGTGGCTACAGTTTTTAA
>NW_015293371.1:0-299 GCF_001447785.1 Gekko japonicus | reverse complement strand
AAAAATCCAAAATCGCTATCACCTGTTTAAACAAAAATGGTAAAAATGAACATCCTCAGCTTGTCTTGGAGCTGTGTGAAGAAAATCCATCAGCTGCCTTGTCATGAAGCCAATATCAAATGCCTCAAATACCTCAGATAATAAGTTGTTCCTCCACCATTGTGCCTGTTTCATTTTCAACTGGAGCATAAGTCTCCAGTTGGACCAGGAGTGAAGCCCCCCTACAGCCCAGCTAACCAAATGAGAAGTTTGGAAAGGGGATTTATGCTAGCTTGCCAGAGCAGGTATTTGCTGTGAGC
>NW_015293370.1:0-299 GCF_001447785.1 Gekko japonicus | reverse complement strand
TACTCAGGAAGGTAAGTCACATACCACAGTTCTAATTGGAGGGTGAAGGTGGAGGCAAAAATAATTCCATCACAGCCACAGCTAGTCCCTTTTGGCTCACCTTACCATTCATTACACCACAGTTGGAATCAGCTACAAAGTGCCTTGTGCCAAGTCTGATTTATAAATCACTTTGCCAGCATTTTTCCTACTTTGGTTGGCATTCATTGACCAAGGTCTAGGGGCTATACATGCAGTATTATCAGAGACTGATTTTGTTTGTTATACTGAGCATGAAACCCAGGACATTCCACAATAAA
>NW_015293369.1:0-299 GCF_001447785.1 Gekko japonicus | reverse complement strand
CGGTTCCCTCTTGCCGGCTGTAGCCGCTCTCCCTTGCCGGCTGGGCTTGCCTCAACTCTGTGCTCGGCGTGCCGGTGGGAAGATAGCGACGGATGGAGCTAGTGGGGAGCCCGGCTCCAGCGGCCGGGAGCATCCGACAGCAGCGGTAGGCGAAGGACGTGGGGCAGGGGCGTGGGTGAGCACTGCCTGGGGGCCGACAGGCTGGCTGTACAGATTGCCGGCTTTCCCCCCAGGAGGTGGGTCGCTCCCCGACTTATTTAACCCCCCCCACCCCAAGTTAAAAAATCCTGGCTACGGGC
>NW_015293368.1:0-299 GCF_001447785.1 Gekko japonicus | reverse complement strand
TTTTGTGGAGATCAGTGGGGAGGGGGAGGCTGGAAAGTTCCGTTCTGTCGATAGAAAATGTAGCCTGGATTCAGGCCAAGGGAACACGCGTCTTAGACTGCTGGTGTTCGTTCAGTAGCGATGGTGCAAGCCAGGTGGAAGCTGACACTGCAGGAGCTGCCGCGAAGCAGTGGGAAAGGGACCGACCCATAGGTGCTGTCTAGAGGGAAACAGTTGCATATTGATATAAAACATATCTTGCCTTTCCCTTGTGGCTCAAGGCACTTAATAACCCTAAAATAAGATCAGAAATGGAGCTG
>NW_015293367.1:0-299 GCF_001447785.1 Gekko japonicus | reverse complement strand
GGGTCTCAGTTTGCATGTAAATAAACAGTTCCACAATGGTAAATTCAGCCATGTATCACGATTGTGTTGCATCCCTGTTATGAAAAGCTGTAGGGCAGCATGTAACAATAAAAGCAGCAGCAATAAAACAGTAAATGCAGTGATAATTGCTTGGCCACCCACGTTGGAGACCATAAACTAGGTAACCAATATGCTATTCCTGGTATTTTATGCTGTTGCTTTTGAAATTCTTATATTCTAAACTGATAACTAAGTATATGTGTACTTATACGGACACACATATCTCCTTCAGCCCTACA
>NW_015293366.1:0-299 GCF_001447785.1 Gekko japonicus | reverse complement strand
AGCCTAAACTTTTAAATTTACAAACAGCTGCCCTGGTTCAAACCTCACAAACAGTCTTTAATGGAAGAGAAGTTTCTGCTACATTAGAGCTATCTGCCGAGCCATCTCGACTATAAATCTTAAGCGATGCGTGTCAAGGTATTGCTTTAATTACCCATAACGTTAATTGATTAGTTTTCCCTCCCCCCTTTAGAGTGGGGAAGGGAAAGAAGACGACACTGCAAACCTTTGAATGAACGGGATCTTTCCTTTTTGATGACAGATACCAAATGCATCTGCATAAATGGTCTTAATTACTA
>NW_015293365.1:0-299 GCF_001447785.1 Gekko japonicus | reverse complement strand
GTGCATAATCTTAGGGGTGTGGAAAAAGTCCTTGCAGGCACGTTGTGTTCCTGTCCTTTTCTTGATCCCACATCCCCTAATAAGCGAAGCAGCCGTGGCAAGTGGGCTTCCCCACACATCCCTCTTCCTCCATTTCTTTCTCACTCTTTGCTCTTTATCAACAGTCTGCACCCCATTTCCTGTTGCTTCCCGTTTCCCTCGAGTTTCCTGCATCCCCTTTTAACCCTCTCCGCAATCTGACCTCTTTGGAAGCCCCTTCCGACTGCTTGGATTTTTTTATTTCTTCACATTTATAGCCC
>NW_015293364.1:0-299 GCF_001447785.1 Gekko japonicus | reverse complement strand
CAAGCCTATGCATGTGCAGTCAGAAGTTAAGTCTCAACTTAGTACAGTGGGGCTTCCTCCCGGGTAAGCGTGCACAGGATTAAACCCTAAATTATTTATGCAAGGATTGCATTATTATGAAAGAACTTTCCTGATAGCGATAGATGCAGTTTGAATATTCGGGGGCAAACTGAATATTAGATAGGTACAAATGGGGAGCCCACCAGGACTTGTGGTAGGCATCTCATTTCCCCTTCCCCATGGATCCCTGTTCCCCTTCCCTGAAAGCCCTGGGGCTGGTGACCTCCAGGTGGCACCCA
>NW_015293363.1:0-299 GCF_001447785.1 Gekko japonicus | reverse complement strand
GTAAGTCCTACGGTGAGTACTCGGGCACAAGACACGATTGGCTGACTGTGAAGGCCGCTATGCAAAGTGCCCGTCTCTCCTCTTCTGGTGGGCAGAGGGGAAGCCAAACGCCAGGATGCTCCGGGAGGCCGATGGCCAAGAGGTCGGCTGTTGCAGCAGCCCAAATAAAGGGAAGTACATGGGAAGGCCCTGTAAGAGCCGTCGTCGTGGCGGCTTCTGTGCTAGTTGTCATTCTTACCTCCGTGGACAGTGAATGCCACGATTTAATGACTTGTTGAGTGAAAACGTACTGCCTTTTG
>NW_015293362.1:0-299 GCF_001447785.1 Gekko japonicus | reverse complement strand
CCTTACCCTCATAATTCTGCCAATTTTCAACATGCCAGCACAGCTCCCCCCCCACACACACACACTGTTTGCTTTGGTGTGGGTGTGGTAGAACTCCACGGGAAGAGTCTTCACTCATATGGATTGCCAGTGGAATGTCTGGAGTACCCATATGATTATTTATTTGCTTATTAAAATATGTATAGGCTGCCTTCCCTCCCATCCAAGTGGCTTACCAACATCTTGCACCAAAAATGGGCACAAGACAAAATCATTAAAAGCATAACAATATATTAATTATATCCTGAAGCAACTGAGTT
>NW_015293361.1:0-299 GCF_001447785.1 Gekko japonicus | reverse complement strand
TAAGGCAGCTTCAGGTGAGACTCCAGCCTCTTATTGGGAATCTAGCTTCACCTTCCTCCGATTAATTTTTAACTCATTTCGACATAACCCAGCTATTCCCCTCTACAGCATATCCTGATTTGTTGTCGCTCGTGAACCTTGACTTTGCGGTCTTGCGGGGTGAACTGTATGAACAAAGGCACTCAGCAGCAAGACTGGACACCTGAACAGTCAGTTTTCAGAACAGGTGGCTGAAGGCGGACTGACCTGAGGACCACTAAGGGACTGACACCTGTTTGTTAGCTGTTGTAGATTTTCCG
>NW_015293360.1:0-299 GCF_001447785.1 Gekko japonicus | reverse complement strand
TGCTTTACAAGTAATATTGCAATCTTAACCATAGGAGAACGCCAAACCCACACTTTAACATTTTACAGGAAGAGTCAATGTTCCAGTCAATGAAGCAGTAAGCTCGCAGACAGCTTTGCTGAAGTTCTTTAAGAATTGATGGTTGCACACACGGGGCGATTCTTGAGAAAGAGGACATTGAAACGGAACAACATCCGCAGTTATCCGTTACCGGAAAGAACTGTTCTGATGATCGCTTCACAAAGAAGACTACAAAACAGAACGTTTTTCGAATTGTGATACCCTGTTGAAGTTATTCT
>NW_015293359.1:0-299 GCF_001447785.1 Gekko japonicus | reverse complement strand
AGATTTTCCCTCCATTTTTCTCTCCCTTTACTGACTGATTAATGTGAGGATGAGGAGAGGACAATACTGTAAGCTTCTTCAGGTCCCCACTGGGGACCATGTTAATTGTCTAAATAAATATATATTTGAACCAATGGTGAGATGGTTTCAGCATGTTGCCCCATCATGGCTTAGAAGATCTGTGAAGAAATGTTACATGGATCATTTTCATAACACAGGTTAACCACATCAGCTCAAAACTAACTAAAAACAGTCGACACAACCATGCGCAGACTATCTGAAGAAGTGAGCAGTGACTC
>NW_015293358.1:0-299 GCF_001447785.1 Gekko japonicus | reverse complement strand
AATAGTGCAAGGTCTCCAGGTGCCACCTGGAGTTTGGCCATCCTAAGTCCTGGGATTTTAAAAATTTGTTTTCTTATATGTTTTCTATGACATCTACCCTTTTAGGTTTCATAAATATGCCAAGTAGTACAGGTTTACATGCTAGCGTGAGGAGGGGCTGCCATAAGCCACCTCTCCGTCGGCCTGGCCTCCTGGTGCCTTGTCCCACTTGGGTCAGCAAGGCCCTCCAAACTGCGAGGGAAGGGGGGGGTTGTTCCGCCTCTGCTCTCCGGCTCTCTCCAATGCAGCCAGAAGCTTCC
>NW_015293357.1:0-299 GCF_001447785.1 Gekko japonicus | reverse complement strand
GCCAGGGAGAAAATACTTTGTATTTTGATAGATAATGGAAGGGCAGGGCACTCCCGACTTCCAGCACTGGAGAATCATTAGATCTCGAAACATACATGCATCATTATGAATAACTTTAGGGATCAGTGAAGCATGGTCTTGGTTTTCACAGACCAGAGCAAGTAATGAGTTGGGAGATAAGTAATGGCTCCTGACTCTGAAATGACAGTTGAGTGATGGCAGTGAAAAGCTGCCATGTGCCGCTAATAGAGAACGGGCAGTCACCATTCAACAGGTTGCTGTCCAGACCATTGAAAAAA
>NW_015293356.1:0-299 GCF_001447785.1 Gekko japonicus | reverse complement strand
GATGGGCATGAACCGGGAAAATGTGGTTCCATTCGTGGTTCATTGCTGAACCATGAACTGAACCAGGCAGCTCATTCATGAACCAAACCAGTTCATGCACTTTGTGGCCCCACAAACCCCATTAAAAGGGACCACAGTACCTTTAAATGGGCTTTGCAGAAAGCTGCTCAGCTGCTTCTGGCTGTCTTGTGCAGTCCCTGGGTGTCTTGTGCCATTTAAAGGGACTGCACAACAGTGCAAAAAACAGCTGCATGGTGGGAGAGGCTAAAAACTGCAGAAGACAGCATGAAAAACAGCTG
>NW_015293355.1:0-299 GCF_001447785.1 Gekko japonicus | reverse complement strand
CCCCCTAATCCTGCTTTAAAGGCAACTAAACTGCTAGCCATTAGCACAACCTGCGGAGTCTTTTCCATGAAAAAGGAATTCCTTTTCTCAGCCTGGCATCTTCCCTATTCAATCACTCTCATTGGTAACCACATAAGCTTCTATTATGTCCCTCTGAGTTGAGTTGTCTTGTCATTATGCTAAAAAAAAAATTCCAACCCCCTCAGCCATTCCTCACAGAAAAGGTGCTCTGACTCCTTGAAAAAGGCACTGCACTATTCCCAGAACTGCAATATCTTCTTTGAGATACAGTGACCAGA
>NW_015293354.1:0-299 GCF_001447785.1 Gekko japonicus | reverse complement strand
GAGGCCACACCCTCTCCATTGTGAGCCACGCCCCACCAACCCCATCCCAAAAGGTGGGAGTGCCAACCACACTCATTTGCCTTGCTACAGGAGAGCAGATTCTGATTGGTTCTCCTTCTCCCAGGCCAGGCACTAGCCCAGGCAGCGAGCGAGCAAGCTGACTGTGTCCCAGTCTGCCTTCTGATGTTACTGACACCCTGCCGAACCCTGATCCCCCAGGGTGACTTCCCCTGGCTGTTATTTGCTGCTGCACTGAAGATTGTGGCTACGTGTGGGGTTCCAAGTCCGGGTTGTGTCCA
>NW_015293353.1:0-299 GCF_001447785.1 Gekko japonicus | reverse complement strand
AGATACATTGCATACATTTCAGCATCAGCACAATACAAATAAAAATACATTTTATTTCAATCTGCTAACAGGTTCCAGAGGAGCAAGAAGAACCGGAGCAGGAGCAGGAGCAGGAGCAGCCTCAGCCCCGGGTGGTGCAAGAACGGAAGCTGACCAACCAGTTCAACTTCAGCGAGAGGGCGTCTCAGACGTACAACAACCCTGTCCGGGTAGGCTGTGGCTGCTGTCCCTTGACCATTGGCCTGTGATTGGCCAAAGTCCCTCTTTTGTGGGTCAGAGAACCACAGAGTTGGAAGGGA
>NW_015293352.1:0-299 GCF_001447785.1 Gekko japonicus | reverse complement strand
CCAGACTGCATAAGCAGACAATGTGCCATAAGGCTCTCAGCAGCTCCATTTTGCTGTGGAGAATGAGGTACTGTAGATTTATGTTCAAAGCCTTCTTGTTCCATAAACCTTCAGAACTCACTGTTACTGTATTCTGTTCTATTGTCTATAAACAGAACCACCGGAGCTTTGCCACATTTGTTTTTCACAGCTGCAACATAACTTCTGAATTTCTTAAATACTTGGTCTTTGTACACATAGACATATGTCAAGATATTGCCCTTTAAGAACAGTGTTTGCTGAAGCTAGGCAGTTAATGT
>NW_015293351.1:0-299 GCF_001447785.1 Gekko japonicus | reverse complement strand
TTTTTTACACTCTCCAGAGGAGTGCTAATAAAATCGTTACTGTTTTTACTTTGGCTGAGCCCAATTCTGGTACATTAAACTCTGGGGGCACACAACGGTACCCTTTAGTGGGACTGGGAGTTCAGAGGGAGACTTACCCAGGCTTCAGTGTCATTTCTCAGCACACCAATGTTGTATCATGGCTAGTATTGGGTTCATGTGTGGGAGGCAGGTTCAACCCCCGCCCCCCCCATGCCATAGTCCTCAAGAAATATTCTCATACCAGAGTGGTTGCAAAAATAACATAAAGGACAAAGACT
>NW_015293350.1:0-299 GCF_001447785.1 Gekko japonicus | reverse complement strand
GTCTGATCCAGTATGGCTGCTCTTACGAATGTGCTCTGGTGGGATGCATGGAATTCAACTGGGCTCTCCAACTTTTCTCTGAGTCTGTAGGTGCCTTTGGAATTCTAATACAGGCTGGTGGGCATCACTACAAAATGGCGCCCGCAGAAAGACGGGATGATTTTGAAAATATGCCGAGAAAGATGATTGATAGGGAATAAAACTGATACTATGGTGGCAGCTGCAATGGAAAGCGTCATTTTAAACTTCACAGCCAATCGGATCTCCAGCGACCAATCAGATGCCTTGCTGGGCAAGAG
>NW_015293349.1:0-299 GCF_001447785.1 Gekko japonicus | reverse complement strand
GCCCCAGACAGAGAGTTCTATCTGCCGAGCACTGTGGACTGCAAAGTGCATTAGTGAAGAGACACGCTGGACTGGAGAGAGAAGGAACACCCTCTCCGTGCTCCGTGTGACCCCGACAGCTTGTTCCCGGCTACTCCCTGCAGGGTTCAGGAGCACAGAGGCAGTCATGCAGCACAGCCAACCCTAAAAAAAGGGCGCTGATTCAGTCCTGCCCTGATCTTGCTCATCGTCTCAGTTCCGTTCAGTGACTCTGGCACGAGGGACGGGGCTCAGCTGGCAGTTGTCCAAGCAAGAATCCT
>NW_015293348.1:0-299 GCF_001447785.1 Gekko japonicus | reverse complement strand
GCTCTTTCAACCTTTCCTCATAGGACTTTTTGCCAACCTTGCTTAGTTTCCAGGTTCTGACATGCTAAGCTGGGTTCAGGGTGCTGCCTTGGTAAATAATAAAATGCAGATTTAGGCCAGTGCTGCAACATGGGCATTAAGCACTTTCCCCCTTGCTGAGATAATAAAGGCAAACCCTACACTTGCCCCGACCCCTGACCCCGGGCACTGCCTGGCATCTTTTCTCAACAATGATCATGCACTGAATTCAGTAATACAACATCTTTGCAGATACAGTTAGGCTTGCCAGTCCCCAGGTG
>NW_015293347.1:0-299 GCF_001447785.1 Gekko japonicus | reverse complement strand
TCGCGAAGAGTCAGATTCGAATGTGCGACCGAACAACAACTCTCACACTTAGATGTCACAGCTCAGTTTCTCAACCACAGTGGGCGGCTTCCTACTTCAGTGGGTATTGCAGAGCCCCAAGCTACCAGTAGGAAAGCGCGCTCGTTGCACATGGAAATTTCAGAGCCAGATTGATGGAGTTCTATTCACAGCCTTCACGCAGCTCAGTTGGTCTCCATATCGTGACCGTACCACCATTTGTACCCTATCTGAATCCTGATTTCTCTGTATCTTCCGTGCGGTTAACACATGGAATTCAC
>NW_015293346.1:0-299 GCF_001447785.1 Gekko japonicus | reverse complement strand
CTTTTACAACGAGCTTTACTGCTAGTATAGATATAATACAACCGGGGTCTCCACGCTGTCTGCGGGGGTGGTGGGAGATGAAGGCAACCTGTGTCTCTAAAAAACAAAATGAAACGGAGTTTGACAGCTCCTTAAAGACCAGTCAGATGTTATCTCAATAGAAGCTTTTGTGGAATAGAGACCACACCATCAGTAGAATTGCCAGGTCTGGGTTGGGAGATAGGAGGAGATTTGGGGGATGACGCCTGGGGAGGATGGGGCTTAGGGAAAGGAGGGACCTCAGTGGGACACAATGCCAC
>NW_015293345.1:0-299 GCF_001447785.1 Gekko japonicus | reverse complement strand
CCGCCTTGGGTGGGTGGGGATCCATCCTCTGCACACGCTCAGAGGCACCCCACAGGCCTCTTGGAGGCGGCGGGCGGGAGCAGCTCCATCCTGAAGAGAGTGCGGAGCTGCAAGGCGGCACATGACAGCGGAGGAGATGACTCTGTGCTCATGAGTGGCCCCTAGTGCGGCGACTTGTTCCACAGCCACAGTGATACCACCTGGCCAGGCTCAGCGCAAGGGGCACCAGCAGCAGCGGTGAGAGTGCGGGGCTGTCCTTCCGTCCCCAAGCACCAGGGGTGTGGCTTCCAGGAGGGATT
>NW_015293344.1:0-299 GCF_001447785.1 Gekko japonicus | reverse complement strand
TATGTTCACTTGTGAGTTCACTATTCATGTAAAGTAACTCTTCAGTTAGTTCCATTCATGTGAATAATAATGAGATTACTTATTGGGTTTTGGCTCCTTGGAAGCTGATGATGGTGGTTGGAGGACAGGCGCCAAAGGCCATCCGCAGTGTGGAATGTTATGATTTTAAAGAAGAACGTTGGCACCAAGTTGCTGAGCTACCTTCCAGAAGATGTAGAGCAGGTACTTTTTTGATACTTTGATACTACTTTGATGTTTGAATCCATACCAACGGCTTCCTGTTAAGGACAGGTGGAAAT
>NW_015293343.1:0-299 GCF_001447785.1 Gekko japonicus | reverse complement strand
CCTCCGACGCGGATGCGTCCGATACCGCCCGGCCGCGCCCCAGCTTCCCAGGGTGGCTGCGCGTCGGCGCGTCCGCCCCGGCTGCTTCCAGGCCCCTTCGAGAGGCCCGCGGCTGCGTTCTCGCCCGTCCGCCCCCCCTTCCCCGGCAGTATCCTCCTGTCTGAACCGGGGCCTCGGGTTCTTCGGCGCGGTCGCTTCCGGCGCCCCTGTTGTCGCCAGTCGCCGCGGTGGTATCGCCGCCGCCGTCGCCGGTACGCTCCTCGCCCGTCGTTGTGGTCATCCTCCCGGTACGTGCCCGG
>NW_015293342.1:0-299 GCF_001447785.1 Gekko japonicus | reverse complement strand
TCTCTACCACTGAGCCACTGCTCCTTCCTCCAGTAATGGGTTCTTTGTGATTATTCTGGTTTTGCCATCAGCAGGCTGAGGATAGCCATTCTGTTGTAGCAGGAGTGAACCCGTATTATTCCTCTCCTTCATGTGAATATAGCATTGTGGGAACTCTCTCTAGATACTGATTCAGTTATGTGTATGTTAGAGATGAATGCATCTCTCTCTCACACATACCACTCTCCATTTTCTTTTTATTTTCTTTTAATTTCGTACATAAGCTACATTACTATTCTGATCTATTTATTACAGTTGCC
>NW_015293341.1:0-299 GCF_001447785.1 Gekko japonicus | reverse complement strand
GTCCTTTGGGCCAGGGATCATCAAGAGATGTTGACTTTCAGAGCATAATGCTCTCCGAGGTGCATATGGGAAGAGGCGGTCCCTTAGGTATGTTGGTCCTTGGCCGTATAAGGCTTTGAAGGTATTGACATTCTTTCTGGGAGGTGGATTGCTCCATCCCTGGACAGGAATAGAGGTCTAGAAGGGATTGAAGTGATGAGACCAGCTGATGGTCTGTTGTGTTGCCGTAGGGGCCTATTTCTGTCCAGCCTGCCACCTCCATGGGGCACCGAGCCCGGGTCGGCTGTGGGCTTTCTTCT
>NW_015293340.1:0-299 GCF_001447785.1 Gekko japonicus | reverse complement strand
CCCCCCCCCCATGCCCACTGCAAAACTGATAGTGTCTTTCCCAGAAATGGGGAGATCAGTGTTCTCTGGACTGGACACTGCAACGAATAGCCCTGGAATATGGTAGTGTTCGGCTTGCGTGCACACTTGCTGTGCTGCCTTCTTCATGCAGCTATCTTCTGCCCTGAAAGGCTTGTAGAATCACTTAGCCTCAGGCCAGCTCCTATCACCTGTACCCTGAATCGTCCGGTGGAATAAATCTATGAAATGGAGCCATGAGTAACTCCCATCACATTCCACCAGTGACAAGTTTGCATCAT
>NW_015293339.1:0-299 GCF_001447785.1 Gekko japonicus | reverse complement strand
ACCAAGCTCTGGGCGATGTACAAGGGGCACTTACTTCTCCTGACTACAGAACCACAGTCTCATCTTTCAGTTAGAGCCCTTGGTGCCATTCCTTTATATACTCTGCTTGAGACCAGCCCCTTCCACTGTCAAGCCAATGGGAGAGGGAGGCATGTTTTGTTGGTTCCAGGGTACGGGCTAAAAGCCCACAATGGAGCAGCAGCTTTGTTTAGGCTAAGCAGAGCTAAATCTGGCCAGTGCCTCCATGGGAGAATGCCTGGGAACCTTAAATATGCCACCTTCAATTATACAAAAAAAAA
>NW_015293338.1:0-299 GCF_001447785.1 Gekko japonicus | reverse complement strand
GTCCCAATTCCTGGTAGGTCCCATATTGTTACATTTCGAAAGGTTGGGTGCGGATAGCCCATCGGCTCTTTTGTTCCTTCTATCACATCAGGCTGGGCGGCACCCTCTGCGAAATCTGACAGACCTCTCAGGGCGTTGACAAGAGATGATTTCCCAGCACCTGACACCCCTGTGATGGCAATGTCAAATGTGTTTTTTTCCAACACATTCGGTCCTTGATGAGTCGATCTGAAAAAAAAAGTAATGTTGCAGTAGTTAACTCCTGCTAGATAAGAGTCATGGTCTAGGATTCATTCAAA
>NW_015293337.1:0-299 GCF_001447785.1 Gekko japonicus | reverse complement strand
CTCCTTCTTTCTCTTCCTGTAACCTGGATGGCAGTTGCCACTGCAAACAGAAGGAGGTGGAACCTGCCCATAAACATAGGAAATGCTACTCAGAAGAATTTCTGGAAAACTGAGAATGTTTGGCTGCTGAGGAAAATGGTAAGGTGGAAACTGAAGTAATATAATGGCATTACTGACTTGGAAGTCTTCTTTAGCAAAAAAACAAAAAGTAGTAATTTCAGTTTTACAATTGCTGCCAATGTGGTGCAAAGCTGGCATGTACAGTATATGGTTGTTCCCATGAAGCTCTGGGCAACCAG
>NW_015293336.1:0-299 GCF_001447785.1 Gekko japonicus | reverse complement strand
AAAGCTCTCTCTTCTCTATGGTGATGCAAGGTACAAGGGTCTTGAAACCTGATTTTATCTTACTGCTTCTTTCTGTTTCTTTCATGCTCCCGTAACGAACCCAGCTTCCACTTATAGAGTGGTTCAAGGGTCCAGTTTACCATGCATTTTGCCCCATCATCCTTTGGCTATGTTCAGACTGATCATTTATGGAGTCCAATATACATCTCACCTTACCTACATTGAAGGTAGTGACCATATCTGTAAATCTATTTGGTACCCTTTATCTTACGCTTCTTCCAAGGAATTAAGGGTGGCAT
>NW_015293335.1:0-299 GCF_001447785.1 Gekko japonicus | reverse complement strand
GAGGAACCTGCGGACCAGGGAGTTTTTCCTTTTCCAGAATTCTTTGAGAGACAGCTAAGGATGGCTTGGGATAAACCCGCAGCCAACAGACAATTTCCCGCCTTCGTTAAGAAACTCTATGCTCTACCGTCATATGCTAATGACCTACTGCAGGTTCCCCCGGTCGATGGTCCTGTGGCAGCTATACAATCTTCCGGTCTAGTTTCTGAAGACGGGCATGGATCTCTACGTGACCCCATAGATAAAAAGGTAGACGCCACGCTTAAAAGAATTTATGAAGCCATTTCTATGATGGTGAG
>NW_015293334.1:0-299 GCF_001447785.1 Gekko japonicus | reverse complement strand
TGCCTCTGAGGGAGGGAAGTGGAGGGGGGCGTCATACTCGCATATGTTTAATCATACAAATCCATGACAGGCTGTTTGCATTTTGTCGCTGGTTAAGCAAAGAAGGGTCATGAACCTGAAGTTCTAGCTGACTTCACCTCTGGATACAAACAACCATCTCTTGTAGAGCAAAGGTTAACATTTGCCTGGATGAGTCTCAGCAGGCAGGGAAGATCAAAGCTCTCAGGATTCAGCTCTTGCAGTCTCAACTACAGTGATATTAAAAAACAGCAGTGAAATAAAATGAAGCCGGATGCAAG
>NW_015293333.1:0-299 GCF_001447785.1 Gekko japonicus | reverse complement strand
CAAATGAGTTTGACACCCCTGAGTTAGATCACTGGTATCTGTTTGTCTAGTTATGTCTTTATCCTGCCATTCATTCAAGAAGGTCAGTATGGCATTCATGGCTGACACGTCTTCATTTTATCCTTACAACCACCCTTTCAGGTGGATTAGGTTGAGAGAGTGACTGATCCAATGTCACCCAGCAAGCCTGACAGCAGAATGGGCATTTGGCTCTAAGTTGAGATCTGAGTCCAGTACTGTAAAGTTCAGGCTGTAATGGTCATGTGAACTGAGCCTTCTTTCAGTTTTGGAATGATAGA
>NW_015293332.1:0-299 GCF_001447785.1 Gekko japonicus | reverse complement strand
GAGAGTCCTGATTGGGGCATGGTTTGCCGAGCATGGAGAAGGATTACAGGAGGGCCGTCCCCCTGCCACGGCCCTGCCTCATTCCGCAGCAGGAGCTGTTTCTATTCTATGTCCGCCGACCCCCTCCCTCGCAGCCCCTCTGTGGAGACACAGACATTTCCCCCCCCTCCCCCTTCACCCCCTGATGGATGGAGCAGTAAACTCGGAACTCCCCGTTTGCCTCTCAAGTGACTTGTTTTCATGGCTTCGCCTTTCCGCCAAGCGAAGCGTGTTGGCTGCTTCGCCTTTAACGTTTTCTT
>NW_015293331.1:0-299 GCF_001447785.1 Gekko japonicus | reverse complement strand
AATGTCATTGACCACTTTGGGTCCCCACTGAAGAGAAAAGCAGGATACAGTGATGGATGCTAAGAAGATGCCTAATGCTAGAACTGACACCATAAGCTGCACCAACTTACCCTTTGGAATAGGAAGATCCATTGTACTCTAAAGAGGGGGGAAAAGACATTTTAATCAGTATATTTTTGGTAAAATGTAACAGGTTATGTCCTGCAGAAAGACACATTTGAAGTCAAAACATAGCCTAATTACAATTCATAATCAGACTGTTAGATTACTATTAATGAGCAGTAGGCTTAGAACAGATT
>NW_015293330.1:0-299 GCF_001447785.1 Gekko japonicus | reverse complement strand
GGGAGGCAGGCGAGCGAGCGATCCCACCCTGCCCTGCGAAAGCCAAAGCGGCTGGTGCCCTGCCGCTGTCAATCAAAGCCGAGGAACTGGGCTCCAACTTCTGCTCTCTTTGGTGTTGTTTGGCCATCCCCTGTTTGCAATCCCCCCCCCCGCCGTTTCGGTTTTCTCTGGGCAAATCCTGAGGTGTGGGGGTGTGGGGCACACAGCCGGTGGATCTTCCCTCTTCTGCCCAGGAAACCCCGCTTTGCAAACGGGGGTTAAAAGCCTCCCCCCGGCGGCGTTAGAAAAGCTCGGATGCC
>NW_015293329.1:0-299 GCF_001447785.1 Gekko japonicus | reverse complement strand
GCCACTACGGGGTCAGAGTTGATCTGCACCACAGAAAGACACAATGATTGCCTCTACAAAAGAAAGCCCTGAATCCTGCCTCTTTGGTATTTTGGCATCCTGCTCAAGAGAAACTGGGCAGATGGTGAGGAGGTGCAGGGAAGGAAGTAGGACTGAGGCTAGCTCACTTCTCAGAGGGGCTCATATTTGGATCTACTAGCCAAGGGCTGGCCACGATACTAGGGTTGCCAGCTTGGTGTCCACAAATCGTGGGAGCTTTCAGGGACTGGTACCCTTGAAAACACAGCATTCCAGGTGTC
>NW_015293328.1:0-299 GCF_001447785.1 Gekko japonicus | reverse complement strand
GGGGGTAGCTGAGGAAGCTCCGTTACCTTCTGCTTCCAGTGAGCGAAGCAAACCAATGAGCAATGAAACCAACTTACTTTTAGGTCCTTCCAGCAGTCCAGAAGCCTGACGGCCACGTCGCTCATGTCCACGAGCTTATCGGTCTGTTCTTGGCTCCGTTCGCTCTCCACATCTGACACGCCCTCCTCTTCGTCTTGAGAAGGCGTTTCAGCAGCAATGGATTCCTCCAGCTTTGCAGCACTGCCGTCTTTCGCCTCTGCTTCGGGCTCCAGCTCTTGCTCCACAGGCTGAGGTTTGCT
>NW_015293327.1:0-299 GCF_001447785.1 Gekko japonicus | reverse complement strand
CCACCATATGGTGGGCTCAGGGCGGCTAATAACATATATATCAACGTATACATCAGAACTCCATCATACGCGTAAATAGGATCACTACAGGGGCATTATGATACTGTGCCTCACCTTTGCAGCCATGGGTGGCCATAACATTCCTTGGGTGATGCCAAGATCCCTTCCCAGGCATGCCAGCCCAGTGTCTTGCCAGTGTGTGCTGTAAATCCCTAAGCCAGTGATGCCCTCTTTTTTGGCATCCATCCTCTTTTGCGCTCCTTTTAAAAGCTGATGAAAATGTCCTCTTTTGGGGTCGG
>NW_015293326.1:0-299 GCF_001447785.1 Gekko japonicus | reverse complement strand
GTGATTTACGCATCTGCAGCGTGAAATGAAGCAGTTTAGAAACAGGGTGAGTATCTCTTTTTCATTTCAATAGTCTATGCACCACCCTTCGATTTGAAGCCTTCATCCATCATTTCTTTGGAAAGGAAAGTCAATAAACCTCAAGTCAGTAGCCTTCCAGTCACTTAACCGAATTCACACGGGCGACAGCAATACATGAAAATGTGTATGTGCAAAATACTGCAAACAGGTCAGCAGCTGTTAATGAAACCAAATCGTAAATGCTTATTTATAAATAAGTAACTGGTTGATCATTTTTT
>NW_015293325.1:0-299 GCF_001447785.1 Gekko japonicus | reverse complement strand
GGAGGGGAGAACAGGGGGACTCCCCTTTAGACGGCACGTCAGCACGGCATTATCTGCTTGAGGACAGTTGTTCTACCTGTCGCGATATACGAGTGTCACTGCTGTGTGGCAGAAGAATTGCCTGCTGTTTGTTTTCCCTCTGACGCAGTGAGACGAGCAAGGATTCCTTTTGCAAACCATCTGCGGCGGAAGCTATTTGGGGTAGAACAGCCTTTCTTGGAGAAAGGGAAACATGAGTTTGCAGGTGTCCGTTTCGTCTCAGAAAAGAGGCCCAGAAGTAGAAACACGGAGACATAGGG
>NW_015293324.1:0-299 GCF_001447785.1 Gekko japonicus | reverse complement strand
CTTTCTTACCCTTGTGGTTCTTTCTTCCAGTTTTAAGGCCATATGGAGCCTGGGCTGCCCACTTGCCTAAGCAGTATCCTGCTGATGGTGGGGGGAGGGAATCAGGCGAGAGGGACCAGATGCCCAGCCGCATTACGCCACCTCCCCTTCTCCCCAAAGCAGGCAGCAACTGCAGGAGACGTGGGCTTGCTTCATAACCCAATACAGCTTGATTTGTCTATCAAAGACACTTCCTTCCCATTCTCTCAGCTGTATTAAATAGCTTTGTCTCCGAACAGAACCAGAGAAAAATGCAGGGC
>NW_015293323.1:0-299 GCF_001447785.1 Gekko japonicus | reverse complement strand
TGGAGGTCCCTTTCAACTCTATGATTCCAGGATTCTACAAGTGGGTAATGGCACAATAATGGATTCGAAACAGGTATAGGATTCGAAAGAGTTATAGGGGAAATGGAATTATAGAGAATACATTTACATCCCAATCTTTTCTTATAAGCTTAAGGAAAAGCTCTGCATTTGCAACAGCATGCTCAGGTACATGAACTCTTACCATTGGAGGACTTCACAATAATGGTTAGGTTCTCAAACACATTATGTTGGAATTCCCCTGTCCCTGTGCTTTACCCCTATCTGGGTGTCCGTCATTA
>NW_015293322.1:0-299 GCF_001447785.1 Gekko japonicus | reverse complement strand
TGCACCCCTGGGGAGTGCCCCAAATGTGCTGGATATATAGTTTTAATCTCTAAGTTTACTGTTTGATAATTAACGTTTGCAACCCGTGCTGAGTCTGTTCGTGGGATAGGAATGGAATCAAATAGATAAATAAATACCATGGGCAAGAGAAAGCCAAGACAGCTAGGCAGAGTGAACGCGGGGAGACAGCCGGCCATGGCCCTTAAACGGCCTCAAAAAGGGGGAACAGACATTTCGTGGACAGGTCTTATCAGCAGCTCACTAACCATCGTGGCTGAATGGAACCTCCATGTTCAGAG
>NW_015293321.1:0-299 GCF_001447785.1 Gekko japonicus | reverse complement strand
TTCAGTGCATAGTGGTCCGACCATGGTATGACCATCGTAGTAGTTAACACATGTATAGTAAGATAAAAATCTTGTTTCTTACAATTTTCTGGTCTAATATTGAATAAGAATAGTTCACGGGTAAAAGGTATAGTACATTTTAACATTTTTCGTATCATTTTATGGATCTAGGCCCAATATTTTTAAAATCTATCACATGTCCACCACATATGAAAAAATAAGTCAGCAACTTTTTAACGTTCCCAACAAGCGTTAGATCGTTCAGGGTAAAATTTTGCTAACCTATCTGGAGTCATATA
>NW_015293320.1:0-299 GCF_001447785.1 Gekko japonicus | reverse complement strand
GTCTGTCCTGAATCTACTGCCTGTTGATTTCATTGGGTATCCACAAGCGCTGGTATTACAAGGCAGGAGGAAAGGAAAAGTTCTGTCTATCCACTGTCTGCAGCCTGTGATAGGACCTCCCTGTCAGCACTTCCTGGGGTGGGTGATGGGGCTTGCCAAAATTGCTTTCCCCAGAGTTCATGGCAGTTCAGTAGAAGGGGCTGGACTGGGACCGGATTTGCAGGTGGTCAGCTCTGCTCCAGAAAGGTTTATCCATGCATAGCAGCGGGCTAGATTCAGGTAGGTAGCTGTGTTGATCT
>NW_015293319.1:0-299 GCF_001447785.1 Gekko japonicus | reverse complement strand
CAAACCCTTGCTCCTCATTCCCTGCTGCCCTGGGTCCAGGCCTGGTCTCTGGCCCTCTAGCTCCAACTCATGGTCTCCCATTTCGCCCAGAACCTTCATGGCACCGTCCTCCGCATCTGCCAATTCCTTGGCAAAGACTTAGATGCCTCCGCTGTGGACTCTGTTGTGGCAAACGCCTCCTTTGAGACAATGAAGGGCAACAAGATGGTGAATTATAGCCTCATCTCTGAAGAGATTATGGACCAAAAGGTCAGCCCCTTCCTCCGAAAAGGTAAAACTGAAGCTGACAAGCTTTACAG
>NW_015293318.1:0-299 GCF_001447785.1 Gekko japonicus | reverse complement strand
GTATAAATCCAATCTCTTCTTCTATATAAATCTATACATCATTTTATGTGATCAACAAGCAACTCTACCATTCTCAAAGACTGCATGTAGGTTCTATAGTTTAAAAAGAGAGGCTCTTGCTCCCCAAGAAGTTTGTAATTCATCAATCAAAGCCTTCCAGTGATGAAGGCATGAGTCATAACCCACAGATCATCTCTGAAAGCCAGACTAGAGCTCTGGGTAGAGTGCTGGGCCAAGACCTGTGCCAAGGGGAACTGGTCACCACTCTTTCATGAAACTCACTGGGTGACTTCAGGCTA
>NW_015293317.1:0-299 GCF_001447785.1 Gekko japonicus | reverse complement strand
GCCATTGTAAGGCATGCCCCTGAATCCCATTGTTGGCGAGGCGGTGGATCAGCAACTGACGGTAGGTAAGGTTCAGACTTATCGACCGGGGCTGAACAGCAAATTAACATGTAACATGATGAAGATGCGCAAAGAGAAACTACATAGCAAGCTGTAAGGTCCACGGTTGTAAAGCAGTAAATATGTCACAATGGCAGATAAATGTGTGAAGGTATCTTTTCTAATCGTGGGAAGGAAGCTGATCCTCTCCATTTTCTCCTCTCAGGCGTGGAGGTCAGTGAACAGGATTGGGTCCATAC
>NW_015293316.1:0-299 GCF_001447785.1 Gekko japonicus | reverse complement strand
GCTGGAGTTCTCCCATCATTACATCTGATTTCCAGACTATAGAGACCTGTGCACCTGGAGGGAAGGGCAGTTTTGGAGGGCAGACTCAATGACATCACATCCATGCTCTGCTCTCCTCCCCTCCTCAGACTCTGCCCTTCCCAAGCACAGCCTCCAGAAACCCAAGGATTTCCCAAGCTGGAGTTGTCAGCCATAGCTATGGGGTGTCCCATTCTGTATGGTGTCAAACTCTTTTTAAAAGACTCATTGAATTAAAAAAAGTGTACAGAGAGAAGAAGAAGAGATTGGATCTACACCCT
>NW_015293315.1:0-299 GCF_001447785.1 Gekko japonicus | reverse complement strand
CACTGCCCTGCAACTTCTCTCTTACCTCTCCTCTAGAAGTGTAGCTCTTAGCAGCAACAAAAGCTAGACTTCAGATGGCTGAACAGGCTGATAAGGAAGAGGAGGTTCAGGATGGAGGCCCTCAGGTCTATTGTGGCGTTGATCCAGGGAGATTTTTTGGGCTCAATAGATCTATCAGAGGCCTGCCTGTATGTTCCCATCAGAGAAGTTCGTCGGAGGTTCCTGAGGTTTGTGTACATTGGGGGGCATTTCCAGTATCAAGCCCTCCCATTTGGGTTAAAGACTGCACCAAGGGTTTT
>NW_015293314.1:0-299 GCF_001447785.1 Gekko japonicus | reverse complement strand
AAACCCTCACCCCAGGAACTGTCCCAAAATTGTTCTTAAAATGGATCTGAAAGACTTTAGTAGCAAAGAATCTTGTAAAACAGCCCCAAGGGACTACAGATATGCTGAATTGAGATGGGACATTGCTACACTTCTTGTGGACTTGCAGCATTACTGCACCATTCTGGCAAAAGACAGGAAAAAATAGATTTTGTCCTGGACTCAGCTTATCAACACTCAGCTTCCAGCCTAGTATTAGGCCACGTACTCTTCATGTGGGAAATATCACTGGGACAGAACTTCAGACTGCATGGGCTGTC
>NW_015293313.1:0-299 GCF_001447785.1 Gekko japonicus | reverse complement strand
TTGGTAACCTTACAGATAACATCAGATTTCGTTTTGTATATTTTGTAACCTGCCTGAAGAATCAGTGAGAAAGGCTATATAGGGATGAAGTTAGTAAAGAGATAGGTACCATTGACACTTGATTATTTTCATGACATCTTTTTTCATTTTGGCCTTTTTGGGTTCTCTTTTGTCTTCCTGAAATTCGAAAGGGCTTCTCAAATGAGCAATAGTGAGAATTTTTGAGAGGGAATCCTTATTTTCCCCAAGAGATCTAAACTGACTTGCAATGTGAAAAGTACTGAGACTGATGAGGGATT
>NW_015293312.1:0-299 GCF_001447785.1 Gekko japonicus | reverse complement strand
GAGATAAAATGTTGCTTAAGAAGGAAAGTTGTATAAGAATTCTTGTTCAGTGTGCGAGTGACAGAGGTATGAACTACATCAAAGTCCCTCATTAGCAAACATAACACTAGCACTCTAAAATAAACTTGTCACAGACAATGTTAGGTAACAAAAAAGTAACAACAGACTTAAAATTGTAACAACCTTTCTTTTTATCCAATTAAAAGTGCAAAAATTGCCAACCGGTTTCATGACAAAATCATAATGATCAGACATTAAAATGCTTCTAGCTCCAGCAATTAAGAGGAAATGAACTAACA
>NW_015293311.1:0-299 GCF_001447785.1 Gekko japonicus | reverse complement strand
TTGTTTATACGCCTGCCCCAAGGTGGAGCATCAGACAACTGGGCTTGAGGAAGGACCAAAGGCGGGGCAGGTGGGTCCCCTTTCCTGGAAGGCCTCCACCCTCCCCTTCTTACCTTCATATGGTACATCATCATCTCATTGGCCAGGTGGCTCCGGTACTGAGCTTCGTGGACTTTCTTATAGAGCAGAGACTGGAGGGAAGAAAACCAAAGATTCAGGTCACCCCAGCAGAGAGGTTTTCAAATGTTACCCATCTTTATTTATTTATATGTTGTTGCAGATTTCCCGGGTTGTCTGGC
>NW_015293310.1:0-299 GCF_001447785.1 Gekko japonicus | reverse complement strand
TCTCTTGCCTTGGAAACCCTACAGGCTCGGCGTAGGTCGGCTTTGACTTGATGGCACTTCCCCACCACCATCCCAAGAAGCTGTTTCTTGCCTGCCGGGCCCAGGATTGTCCTGGCCGGGTCCTGAACAGCTGCGTAGGCTCCTCCACACTCCTGGCGGTTACCAGCAGGGACCTGAAACTGTGTCCCTCCAGCCCAGCCTCTTGCACGGAGGGCCTTCTGGGCTGACCTCATAAAGACGCAGTTCGCCACCCACGTGCTGCCTCCTCTCCAGTGTTACCATGTGTGCTTTTAAATGTA
>NW_015293309.1:0-299 GCF_001447785.1 Gekko japonicus | reverse complement strand
CCTCCTCCTCCTCCTCCTTCTTGTGTTTTCTCACTGGGGGCAGGGTTGTATGAAAATAAGTTGGCAATATCAAGCAGCCCTTCGTTCCCTGCCTGAATCTCTTGCCCTTGTTGTTGTATGCTTCATTGGGAATTATATTGTCTTCCTCTACTACCTTCACAGGCCTACAAAATCAGCCTTTCTTCTGCTGCAAAGCCTGAGAAGAGTAGTGTGCAGTGGGAGCTTCTTCCTGCCAGAGCACATCAACCTCTCTGGTTAATTCAGAACTTTCCTTCTCCCTCCTAGCTCTGCCTTTTTTT
>NW_015293308.1:0-299 GCF_001447785.1 Gekko japonicus | reverse complement strand
GTTTCACCAGGGAGGGTGGTTGATAAATTAGATTTAATTAATTAATTAATAAAAACAAGTTCTGCATATGCCAGACAGCTCTGCCACAGAGGTGGCTTCCTCTTCCGCTGGAACTCCCATTTCTGCAAGATCAGTGGTCTTCAATGAGACCTTGAGCAAACAGAAGTGCTAGAAGACAAGGACGCGGGTTCAATGGCAGAGTCTGTCTAGAATCATAGAACTTGTTCAGGGGATCCAAATCATTATTTTGTTAGACTGCTGGAGGACTTGATCAGTTTTTTGTTCTGGATTTCAGCCCT
>NW_015293307.1:0-299 GCF_001447785.1 Gekko japonicus | reverse complement strand
GGAGAAGATGGGACCTGGCAACCCTATACAGGCAGGAGAAATTATAAGGGCTTCACAAATGAGCCACAGTCAAACCAGTGCCACAGACAATAACAGACAGTCAATGCATGGACCTTCCTCTCTGCAGTCAATTGCAACTGTACTTTAGGACAGTAATCCTCAATGTGGCACCCTTGGATGTCATGGAACCCAGTAATATGTTTTCTGGAATCCACATAGATGACTTTTATGAGTCATTCTCTGGAGTGTGGAGAGTTTGGCCCCAACTGAGGAGAAGGAAAAGAGGGAAGCACTGCTGC
>NW_015293306.1:0-299 GCF_001447785.1 Gekko japonicus | reverse complement strand
GTTTCCCGGGGAATATCATTCTCAAACTACCGTCCTCACACAAAATTTACCCTTTTGACAAAAAATAAGGGGGCTCATCCTTCACTCTTGAGACGTCACGAAAAAAAAATCACCACTGCAAGCCAGGGTTGCCAGGTCTTACATCGTTTTTAGCGGGGAGGCCCCCCTCTTAGGTCTGTCCTGGATAATTCTTTACACGTGCATCAACGCTCTAGCATTTTGACCAAAACCACTATGGTAACCATAGAATTTCAGACAAAATGCTAGAGTGTCAATGTGCCAATGCTCCTGGCATGATG
>NW_015293305.1:0-299 GCF_001447785.1 Gekko japonicus | reverse complement strand
AAGTACTTGAAGACAGTTATCATATCTGAACACGTAGGAAAATTCATATGGGAGCAGGAGGCATCACATGACTGAAACATCTTGACTACTGTAATGCAGTCTATGTAGGTCTCCTCTTGAAGTAAATTTGGTGACACTAAAGCTACATTTATTATTGTGAGATAGGCAGAGCATGCATATCATTCCCAATCACTCCACTGGCAGTCCATCAGTGGCCTGGCTCAGTTGAAGGTATTGACTATCAAATACAAAGGACTTCCATGGCCTTGGTCCATATTTGCAGGATCACCTCTCTCCTC
>NW_015293304.1:0-299 GCF_001447785.1 Gekko japonicus | reverse complement strand
TTTGAGCCACACTTTCTCTAGTTTTATAGCAGATGGCAGCTATATTTTTACAGATTCCAAGTATATGGCATTGTCAATTATTATGTTTATGTAGCTGATTTTTTTTTAACATTTCTAGCATGTCACGAAAAACATGGAAGTGCTGCTCTTCACTTTAAAATTCCCTGAATGTTCTTCCATGCAAGAAGATCCATTTGTAACACTGGCTTCCATCTTTAGTGGTGAGTCTCTTCTGACTGGAGTAACTGTGATCTTGAGTTGGGGAAGGGACTTAGGAAACAGATGAAGACCCCGGTCAC
>NW_015293303.1:0-299 GCF_001447785.1 Gekko japonicus | reverse complement strand
ATTTCCCAAGGTGCCTATCATGTGCAGTCTAGACCAGTACTTATTAATTCACCCACACCTCAGTTCCACAGTGTTTGGAATAACCAAGAGACATACATGCAGCATCCAGCTGTGATGAGCTCTGTAACACAATATGTTCAGGTAAGTCTTTCCGGTTGGGAGAGGTTTACTCAAACAGCACTCTGTCAGGTTAAATGTTATCTTTGTTACTGCAGATGCTTACATTAAATGACAATCAGTTGGATTAGAAGTTTCAGTTGCTTATATCATCTGGCTAGAGCCCTGTAACCTGTGATGCC
>NW_015293302.1:0-299 GCF_001447785.1 Gekko japonicus | reverse complement strand
TGATAATTGCATACCAACAAATTGTGTAGGACCTGGCAAAAAAGAAAGAAAAAAGAAAGATATGTGCACCAAGACGCTGAAATTACAAATTCTCCACCTTGTACTCATCTTGAGCTCCCAACTCCACCCAGAACGTGGGAGGGGGAGATTGTCACCTGGTTGCCTAGGCGGTTGGGCACGTCTCCTCATCTTCTGGTGACAAGCTGCACCAGTGAGCCAGGACTTACATTATTGGCATAGTTTCAACTCAGGGCGACTCCTGAGTATGGGCAAAGTGCTTTGCCTTCACTACTGACTCA
>NW_015293301.1:0-299 GCF_001447785.1 Gekko japonicus | reverse complement strand
ATGAATTGGGTCTGTGGTCACAGCTCAGTAGCATGACACATAGTTTGCATACATAATATCCCTAGTTTTAGTCCTCAGCATTTACATTTATTGGGCCTCAAGTGGCTGCTGCTGGGAAAATACTCAACCCAGGAACAGACTGGGAAGTGTGAATGGCCCTGGAACAAGACCAGCTGAGCAGCCCCTTTGGTGCTTCACCCTTTGCCTTGCCCCATAATAGGGTTGCTGGATATGAATGAGAAGCCAGCGGGCGACTTACCAGAATGCTCCAAAAGAAGGGAGAGAAGAAGCGCACTGTG
>NW_015293300.1:0-299 GCF_001447785.1 Gekko japonicus | reverse complement strand
TTCATTTGGGGATGCTAGTGTGGGACTGGCCCTGTCCTTGGTCAGGAGGTTGGGTCTCCTGGGCTGAAGTTCCATCTCTTGTGGCCTCGGTGGCATTGCAAAGACTCCGCCTTCTAAGATCTGGACGGCCACCCAGCAGGACAATTTCCTTTGCAAACCGCAGAGCTGTGTCGAGGAAAGCAAAAGCAGAGATGCTTATTAAGGCCCTTGCTTTTTATGAAGCTATAAAAATAAACGTGGAGAAGTTCACCCCCAGAGCAATTAGCTAACGTCTCCTGTTTAAGGAAAGGGGGGGGGAA
>NW_015293299.1:0-299 GCF_001447785.1 Gekko japonicus | reverse complement strand
TACCTAAGAAAGTAATTGTGTCTACTGTCATGTATTTTTCGTTTCCTAGCTGACATATTATATAAAAAGTAGATCTGTTTACTATAAGCAACAAATACTATTTTGTTGTGAAAGGAACCCCCAGGGACTCATCACCAGTATGTTTACAAGTAAAAAATAAACATTTGTTAATTTAGCAGGCAAGATATAAACTAGCAAATATACTGTGGCCTATTAAACACACCACAAACCATGACTTCTCTTCAGGACTCTGGCACTAAAGCTAAACTGTAACTTTCCACCTGAACACTAAAACCAAA
>NW_015293298.1:0-299 GCF_001447785.1 Gekko japonicus | reverse complement strand
TAAATAAATAAAGGCAAATCTATACACACAACATTAAAACTTTATGCAGGGTGCCCACAGCAGCTGGTAATGTGTATTTTGGAGAGCTGATAAATCTCTTACAGGGACAATTATATTTTGCCTAGTATCTCTTTCTCAAGGAGAAGTATATTTTCTGGCTTCTGAAGAATTTTGAATTCAGCGTTTAAAAAAACGGCAAAACCATATCAGTTATAAAAAGAGTTAACATTAAAATCCATGAGATTTTAATTTGCAACTAGGTTTTACAGACAGCACCCATTTGAAATTCCTATGATTCG
>NW_015293297.1:0-299 GCF_001447785.1 Gekko japonicus | reverse complement strand
TTAAAAACAGAACAAGGAACAACGGCTTCAAGTTGCACACAGATTTGTACATCAGGACATTTTTCCTAATTGTAGATATAGATGAACAAAGGGTGGGGGGAGCACACAGGAAGTTGCAGGATTGCTTTACTTGGATTTTTTAAAGAGACAAATCATAGAGTATCTACTCTGGCTGGTTTTAGGCAAGGATTACATTGGTGGGGTTAGTGGCTTCTCTTTCCATGTGTCCTGGGAATCCTGTTCTCCCAATTGTGGCTGCTTTGTCCCAGCTGCTCTGTACCTTTGCAAGCAAACAAGTA
>NW_015293296.1:0-299 GCF_001447785.1 Gekko japonicus | reverse complement strand
GTAATATTGTACCTGTTTATAGCAAAAAACTGGCGGTGTGCAACGTGGTTCTAAATCAAGGATAGTAAATAATTTTTTGCTGATCCTTTTCTTAGTAAGTTTGTCCCCGAGGCATTGGCGGGTAGGGCGGGATATAAGCTGAATTAAAGAAATAAATAAAGTAAAGATTTAAACTGTTCACTTTTTAAAAGACTTTTAAATTTTCCTAGTTTTGGCGTAAAAGCCGAGGAAAGGCGTTTTGTTAACTGAATTAGAAAATAATCTTTTCTTCCCGTTTCTGTTTTAGCGGTCGCAGATGC
>NW_015293295.1:0-299 GCF_001447785.1 Gekko japonicus | reverse complement strand
GCCACCCTTCTCTCAGGGCCCCTATTCCCTGTGCAAATGCATGTGGGTTAAGCCATAAGGAAGCACGGTATGTGAAACAGCAAAAGAAGTTAACATGATATTGAATTTAAAGTGGGGGTCCTAACACACCATGTCATGTTTTCTGGTGCATGGACATCCTCTCTCTTAAATCAAATGTTTCTTGATTCTGGAATTAATTCAGAAAAACTTGCCATATTCTAGCTGAGCCCTTTCTTCTTCTCCACCCTGTTTCCTGCCTTGAAAGAAACAAGACTATGAACTACCCACCTCTAACCTTG
>NW_015293294.1:0-299 GCF_001447785.1 Gekko japonicus | reverse complement strand
TGGCCACAGGACAAGGTCTTCCCCCTTGTATTCTGATGAGATGGCAGGTGGAGCATGCTCCTGGGCAACCCTGGCCACTGGCTGCTTGTCTTAGGAACCCCCCAGGCCTTTCCTGGGTGCCATACCTCTAGATTACTTGCCTGGAACTGGCCCATCCAAGCCCCTGTGTACAACCCCAAACTGTAGGATGGGAGGGAGGGAGCATGCACCTGTTGCCTGGTCCGCAACCCACACCCCAGAGCAGGCTTGGCCCTGCCATGCCTCCCCCGAAGCAGAAGCAGCACCACAGCAAATGGAGG
>NW_015293293.1:0-299 GCF_001447785.1 Gekko japonicus | reverse complement strand
CCCCCCCCCAGAGCAACGCACAGTCTCCCCCTGTCTTTGGGGAGGAGGGGCCTGCGGCCCAGCGAGAAACAGGGGAGCCGGGCCAGCTTGCAGGCCCAGCTGGCGGGAGGCAGAAAGGGGCCTTTGTGCTGCAGACACGTTCGGCTTGTTTTCTTTGGCAAAGGTTGGCTCCTCACTCGCATGCTGGAAAAACAAACCTCTCCCCCCCCCCACGGCAGGACGGTCTGCCCCTCGTGTGTTTTCAGAGAGGGGCCCCAGCCATTTGGGGGGAGGGGGGCACAGCATGGCTTTCCCTGTTC
>NW_015293292.1:0-299 GCF_001447785.1 Gekko japonicus | reverse complement strand
AAAAAAATCAAGATTAAATCACTACTATTTCATTAGTACAGAATAATGAGCAGAGCAAATCTATCTTGCAATCAAGATACGAACTGAAACATAAGGCCTTCATCCCCCTGCCCCAACAATGAGTGATTTTTTTCCCCTTTGTGTTGTGTCCTGTTAGTGCATCTCTCTATTTCCTTTAGATTTAATAGAAGGAATTTTCAAGAGTTCTGCAGGAGAGAGATTAAAATGAAATAAGGATTGAAGCCATGTATCTCTTGATGAAAGTTATATAGACATGCATTTCTAATAGGCAGTGAAGG
>NW_015293291.1:0-299 GCF_001447785.1 Gekko japonicus | reverse complement strand
TTGTAATGATACATATGCCAACACACATATAATCTTTACGAGGACTCCTCTCACAGTTCTTAGCACAGACAAGCAGTATTGCTGTCTGAAGAAAGCAGAAAAGTTGTTTCTTGCATTAACATTCCTAAAATTACTTATGTCAATACTCTTCTCTCTCTGGCACTGGACATTGTTCATTTCAGACAACATGAAAATTAGGTTTGTGTCATTCTTGTTCATTGTTGGCCTTGAGTACAGTAGTTTGTCTAAAGCCTATTTTAGAATATTAAACAGGAAGAATGATGAGTTCTATCTCAACC
>NW_015293290.1:0-299 GCF_001447785.1 Gekko japonicus | reverse complement strand
AGAACAGTTGGAGAGTGGGGATTTACACATGGCACAGCAGCGGTGGGGGAAGAGGATGCGTGGCTGTCCCTGGCAAACTGAAAATATTGGGACATAAGTAGAGCAGTAGATGTAGCAAGCATAGGAACATTAGACTAGCCTTGTCTATCAGACCAATGGTTCATTGGATCCAGAATCCTCTTTAGGGATGGGCATGATCTGCATTTTTGTAGTTGGGTTTGGTTCATGTTCACGCCTGAACCATGAACTGAACCATGAAATTAAATGAAATGGGAGGCTGGTTCACAAACCAAACTGGT
>NW_015293289.1:0-299 GCF_001447785.1 Gekko japonicus | reverse complement strand
TTTAACAGACTGGTACACACTGTACCGTTTCTCGCACGTATGTCCTCTCTCCAAATTCCAAACGGGTGCTAACGATAGTTTGGCTTTTACAGCATATTGTGGCTCAGTTCAGGTGCCACACACAACCACAGTCGAATTAACCAGTGGTTAGATGATTGTCCGGACAGAGGCTGCTCGCTAACTGTGCTTAGAGTCTTGTCAGACCACGATCAGAAATGTGGTGTGAAGCTAATTGAATAACCGCAGTTTGTTCTAACTGTGGCTTTCGTTAATCGAGTTGCCACCCTCCAAGAAGAAGA
>NW_015293288.1:0-299 GCF_001447785.1 Gekko japonicus | reverse complement strand
GAACCCTAGTTGCATTGTAATATGTGTATTCAAAACAGTTGGTGGTCTTGGCAGTGCCTGTGACTTTGGAGAGCTTCCTTCAGTCCTTAGCAGAGCATCTTAGGTAGCAGTGCAAGAAAGACATCTAATAGCACAAACAGCTGTTTTCATTTGCTGTAGAAAGTAGTGGGCCAGATGGACTGGTGCACTAACTCCTCTCAGTATAACCTAAAAAGCTTAGGACACAAGAGCATATAGCAGAAAACTTGCCCCTGTAATTCTGTGAATCTTGGAATTAGGCCATGGGGCGTTCAGTAACC
>NW_015293287.1:0-299 GCF_001447785.1 Gekko japonicus | reverse complement strand
CTGGTTTACATCCCCGAGCAATGCCTGCACGAGGCAGCAGCTTCTGCCTGAACATGACAAGGGATGCTGCAAATTTTGCAGCAGATCTGTTCAACATTTGGAATATGCCCTGCTCTACGCTCACAATCAGACCAGGAGCCGATTAAGGATATGGTCAACAAACAACTGAAATAGCTTCTGAACAAATCTGCAGCTGCCACCCACAGCCAACTGGAGGATTAGCTCCCCAAACTTCCCTGAAGATCGTTTCAGATGGTAACCCTGTTGGTCTGCAGTAGAAAAACAGGTTGCTTACCTGT
>NW_015293286.1:0-299 GCF_001447785.1 Gekko japonicus | reverse complement strand
AGATCACCTGGTTTGCATGCAGAACGCCCTAGTTTCCATCCTCTATACCTCCAGTTCTTGGGTCACATTTTCTCAGGAAAGCCTTCTCTGCATCCAAGACCCTGGAGAGCCACGGCCGGTTCCGAGTAGACTGCTGAGCTAGATGAAACAACAGCCTGACTCTGAATAAGCCAGCTTCGTACATTCACAAGGGAGAAATACTGAAGATGAGAAACTGTTTTCCAAACCTACGCTGCTGAGTCAGGATTTGAACTCGGATCTCCAAAACCTTCGCTCCATACAACGGTCTTCTGATCTGC
>NW_015293285.1:0-299 GCF_001447785.1 Gekko japonicus | reverse complement strand
CCTCACCATCTTCGTTGCTCTCCTCTGGGAGATGTGTTGTCTTCCAGGTCCTACATCCTATTTGGCATGATTAGAATACCACTCTCAATCACTTCCACATTCCACGAACAACTGCCACAGGGAAAAGGAAGAGGAGCACTGGAATCCATGCAAAAGTACCTGATCAGTATGACACACATATCACTAAGTCTAGGCATACTTCAGCACCCACAGGTACAATCCTTCTTTGTGGATTGCAAAAAGGCATCCCATATTTGGATGGACTGTTCCATTTTGCAGCTGTTTGGTAGAGTGCTTCA
>NW_015293284.1:0-299 GCF_001447785.1 Gekko japonicus | reverse complement strand
GTAGACAATACTAACCTTGATGGACCAACTATAAGGCAGATTCATGTGTTCACATCTTTGTGTGGTGGTGGTTATTGTAAATGGTCACCCTGTTTTTGTGGCTGGTATTGATGATTTATTTGTTTCTCCTGTGCAGTTCATACACAATTGATATGCTATTTAGATGTACAATGTATGTCATTTGTATGTGCAATTTATACAGTGGGTTAGAGCCTGCAATATGCAAGGAGAAATATGAACAGATTTCAAACCTTTTTGCTTGTGCAAGATCTCGTACAATACCTAGCACTTTCCTTCCT
>NW_015293283.1:0-299 GCF_001447785.1 Gekko japonicus | reverse complement strand
GAGCATCTACTTTGCATGCAGAAAGGCCCAGATTCAATGCCAGACATCTCCAGTCAAAACAAGGTGTGCTAGACCTCTGCTTGGAAAGCCACAGCCCTATATGTATGTTGACTCACTGTGGGGGGGAGGGAGAGTAGGTATGAGCACACCGCCTCCCGCCTCCACCTAATGACTGAGTTGTCTGCATGGTGCAAACGGGTGGAGAAGTGCCCTGAGCACATGCCTCTTCCCTAGGATCTAAATATACAAAAAGGACCACAGTGTTCTGTAGCTAGTATAGAAAAGAATGCCACCATGTT
>NW_015293282.1:0-299 GCF_001447785.1 Gekko japonicus | reverse complement strand
CCTCACTTGCTCGAGTGGTGAGGAAATTCCGGGGGCAGTGTGTGAGTGTAGGTGTGTGTGGGGGAGTGGGTGGGTTAATTTCCTCTAGATAAGAGGGAGATAAGTCTTCTAGTTTTGTTTTATCTACAGCTATACATGCAGATTTCCATTGGAGGCATAGAGGCACTGCCAGGCAGATCCTCAGCCCTGCCCCAGCCTGCGCCACCCCACCCCTTTCCCACTGGGTCTCCAGCTAGAAATTCTCATCTCCCCGCCCCACTTCAAAAAACGCTAAAGGGCTCTTCTCGGTGTCCCTCAGC
>NW_015293281.1:0-300 GCF_001447785.1 Gekko japonicus | reverse complement strand
TTTCGAGCAAGGGAACCTTTACCTTGCAAATTGTCAGATCTTGGAAGATAAGCTGGGATATTCCGAGGCTGGCACTTGGATGGGAGACCATCTCCCCAATGGGGGCGAGGTTTCCCCGTTTCAGGGGCCCCAATCAGCCCCACCTCACCTGGACATGCTGGGCACATCATGTAGGGGACACTAGGATTTGGGCAAAAACTCTATGGTGAGTTTTTTGTCAAAATGCTAGAGGGTCCTGCCCAAAGTGCCTGATGTGATGATGTTACCTCTGGGTGAAGACTCCCAGAGCAGGACTGGACA
>NW_015293280.1:0-299 GCF_001447785.1 Gekko japonicus | reverse complement strand
TCCAACATGGCTTCTCTTAGGTTCTTACGGATTGGATGGTCCAGTAGTATAATTCAGTATATATCAGGTTCTGGATAATTGTTCATGATAGATTTTAATTCAGACATCACATGGAAACATAGTTTAATTGAACTTACTATGGTTAGTATAATCATCTGAATGATTGCTAGCCACTGAAATACCTATTGCTAGTTAGGGTATATGAAAACAGGATTTGAAACCATGGTTTGAAGATGGTTGATTAAGCACAGTTATTCTTAGTTGTGGTTTCATTTGATACACAAACATGCTAATCTTGG
>NW_015293279.1:0-299 GCF_001447785.1 Gekko japonicus | reverse complement strand
GCCCCTCCCGCCTGACCGCTAGGAAGGGGGCAGCGAGCAAAGGAAACAAACAAACAAACAAAAGGACACATCTGTCCTGCAAAGGGCCCTGCAGGAAACCGGGAGCTAGCTGTGATCTGGAGCTCTGCCAGGGGATGCACCGTCTCTCGCAGAGTTCCCAGGAGCACTCTCCTGGCTGCCAGATGTGCAACAGCTGTCTCGGCTGCTTCCGCCCCCACCCCCAGGAAGATCGGCTGCGTCCCCCCCTGCCCTCGAGTCCTTTCTGCCAAGTCATGATTCCCTGCCTGCTCTGTTCTCTC
>NW_015293278.1:0-299 GCF_001447785.1 Gekko japonicus | reverse complement strand
GACTTGCCACTTGCAGCTCCCAGGGTTTTGACACATGGGGCCCTTCATGACAGAGATGATGGGATTTTAACGGTACAGCTGCGGAACATGTTTGCCTTTGTGCTGGAGTGTTTTAGTGTCACCCGTCATGCTTTGCTGTAGAATGTAAAAAGGGGTCATGCAGGAGAGGGGAAACGGTCCTCTGGCCCTGAGAAACAAAGCATCATAACTAAGGTGGGTGGCCGTGTTGGTCTGAACAACAACGTTTGAGTCCAGTGGCAACTTTTAAGAGCAATGAAGACCCACAGAAGAGTGCATGC
>NW_015293277.1:0-299 GCF_001447785.1 Gekko japonicus | reverse complement strand
CTGGGAGAAGACCCCATTGAACATAGTTAGACTTACAAGTAGACAACACAGAGGATTGTGCAGTAAACCCAGACACAGAAACTGAAGGATGTTGGATTTGGAGCTTCTAAGTGCTTTCTCAGTGTGGTTCAACACTGTTAATCCATACAGAGATCCTCATCAGAGAGCCAGGACTGCTTGCATCAGTCAGTTGTCCTCCTCTTTAGCTCAGGTCCACTGCTGTGCAGTTGATGAATGGCTTAGTCTTTTGGAAACTAACTTCGGGAGGCTCTGTTGCGCGGTGCGCTTCAGACGGCCTG
>NW_015293276.1:0-299 GCF_001447785.1 Gekko japonicus | reverse complement strand
ACTGGTGATTCCCCTACCATTATCTAGTTGTTAATGCCAGCTGGATTTCATCCCATCTCTCTTTCTCAGGACAGCCCTGCCCCACAAAAACTGTCCTCAGTAATTTCATGTAGCATTTTTATAACCTACTTGCAATTCATTCTCTTGGTCCATAATCCTCACTTCCAGAGTTGATTTTGCCTGTTCATTAGATTTATGGCTGTCTCCTTGCATTCTATGCCAACTATGTACTTACTTAGCAGCTCTACTCAGAGTCTTACTTGGGTCAATTCTGTGGGCCTTACTCCCAGGAAAGTGTT
>NW_015293275.1:0-299 GCF_001447785.1 Gekko japonicus | reverse complement strand
CAAAGACATACATTTCTACAAACTTGAGAACTCCCCCAAGTATGCAAAAAAATCTGAAATCCTTAAAATGCTTTGGAGTGCTAACCCCCACGGATAAGAGAAACAGTGTTTGTAGCTTTAAGAGATAAAACACCTACTGCATTCATGGCCATGGCCAGGCTGTGGGATTTTTCCTCCCAGTCTCCCCTGCCCAGTGGCCATTTTGGGGTTTTCTAAGCAACCACAACAATATGACTAAGCAGTCAAAGTTATGGTTTCTGTTAGTCAAAGGTTAGCGGGAGGAAGAGACTGAAAAAAGT
>NW_015293274.1:0-299 GCF_001447785.1 Gekko japonicus | reverse complement strand
CCTGCTGCAACGGTGAGGGGACCTGGCAACCCTAGTGGGAGATTTCCTGTCACCAGAGGGAATGTGGCAACCCTATGACATAAACATATCTGAAATTTCATACTGAAATCTGAGGAATTATCAGTAAATCCCATGGTTCATCCAGTTTCAGACACTACCATGACATATATGCATTCGTATGCATATTTCAAACTTTTCAATTGCATATTAGCTTACGAGAATTTTAACATTAATCAATGTCATGAAAAGAGTAATCTGAGAAGACAACCATCTGATGTAGGCTGCCCTTTTCTTTCTTT
>NW_015293273.1:0-299 GCF_001447785.1 Gekko japonicus | reverse complement strand
ATTTTTTCAAATTCTGTAAGTGGTTTTTGGATTGATGCCTTGAAACCCGGAGAGTTGATAAGATGCTGTATCTGTAAGTACTCATACCATTTGATGTTGATTTTATGTTTTCTTTCTAGCTCCGTTTTTGCTAGTATTCTGCCTTTGTGCATCACATCCATGATTCTGGTTAAATTCACTCCTTTCCATGCGCTAAAAGAATTAGCATCTTTAGCTTCTAAGAAGCAGGATTGTCCTGTGAAAGTACTTGCTTGTGAGTAGGGATTAGTTATTTTAAGTTTAAATTGAAACCATATTTT
>NW_015293272.1:0-299 GCF_001447785.1 Gekko japonicus | reverse complement strand
GAATTAAAAAAATTGCTATTCCCTCTCTTGTGAATTTTGATAATTTTGTAATGATACATTACAAATTACATGATAATGTAATTTACAAAATGATAATTTTGAAAGCAAATGATAATTTTGTAAATACTAAACAAGAACAATAACATTTATACCCATTCAAGTGCAGTGGGTCTGAAATTCCTGCATTTTAACTTGGGGAAATATGGAATTACTTTTAAAGTGGATCCTGAAAATTAAGCTTAGAAGCAGGTCCTGCTTCAAGAGGTCTGAGAAACACAGAAATTATGCATAGAATATCG
>NW_015293271.1:0-299 GCF_001447785.1 Gekko japonicus | reverse complement strand
AAAATTGCCCTGCATCTGTAGTCCTGGGCTCCATATAGTACCCCAGGATATGGTTTGAAGGCACATGCCACAGCAATTGCTCAACACAGCATTGATACAGCAGTTGCTGGATACCCAAGCAGAGCATGTCTATGCCCCTTTGTGATGTCTGATCAAAGAAAGGTGGGATACCACTGAAATACACTAATACAGCAGAATGAGGTGTTAGAATGCTTATATTTGCAGAATGGGCTGTACCGCTACTGGTTGAGGAATCACATTTGAATTTTCATCCACTGCCCAAAACTCCCTGTAAACGG
>NW_015293270.1:0-299 GCF_001447785.1 Gekko japonicus | reverse complement strand
GGACAAGGGATAAGTCAGTGGCTAACCACATACTTTGCGTGCACAAAGTCCCCGGTTCGAGCCCTGGCATCTCTAACTGAAAGATCGGGTAACAGGGAAAGGCCTTTCTCTGTGCAAGGCCCCAGGCGGTACAGGGCTAAAAAACCAACAAGTAGCATAAGGCATCCTTGCAATTCATGTATGGCACATCTCACCTTGGAATGCATGTGGAAGATCAAATCTGAAGAATTCTCCCTCTCTCTCAAAAACTCATAAGGCATTCCTTCAGATCAGAACACGGGACCATGAGGTCCATCACC
>NW_015293269.1:0-299 GCF_001447785.1 Gekko japonicus | reverse complement strand
TGGGAATTAAGTTCCAAGCATAGGACTCCCAGTCAATACACATCTTTCCACCAGCCACATGGGGAACATGTAGACTTTGTAATGTGTGAATTGGCCTCTACCAGTGTCACATTGTTTTGTGTTGGACTGTGGGCACAGGGCCAGTGTGAAAGCCATATGGGTGTTGCTTGCCTGCCCTGCTGTCCTCGTTAAGACTCTGTGCGGAGAACATCCCATAATGTCACATTATTTTCATTAACTCAGTATGATGTACAGTTTGCAGGTCTTAGATTCAGGTGGGTAGCCGAAGCAACAGAACA
>NW_015293268.1:0-299 GCF_001447785.1 Gekko japonicus | reverse complement strand
AAAAAGAATCGTTGAGTTATCTCTTGCTGGGGAGGTACCACCCTCCACTCTGGGAACCTTTCCCCTGAGTTCCTATAGTATGGAGACTCTGTGGATACTTGGTGGAAAAGGAAATGCAGTCTGTGTATCTACTCTGGGCCCCTTTCATTCATCCTAACTTCCCATGTTCCACAGTTAAGCCGTGGCACTGAAAGCAGATGCAGGAGCTGGGGCATGCCTGCTTGTTAATCCTTGCTTTGAATGGATCATTGGCCCCTTCTTGCTGTGCTCTTTTGGTCTTTGGTTGCGGTGTTCGAACA
>NW_015293267.1:0-299 GCF_001447785.1 Gekko japonicus | reverse complement strand
TGGAAAGAGTATCTGAAATGGATCTGAGTTCTCATGTTAAAGATCTCTGATACAGTTTACATGTTAACCAAAGGTATCTTCAATAAGATATTTTGCTAAGTGATGGAGAATGTTATTCCAATTGTACTTAATTCTTAATTCAAGGAAATCACATGCTGTTAATATGTTAAATGATATAGTTTTACTTTGTTCTATTCCATACAAATTCTGCACAAGAAATGTAATTACTATCCAATTATAACCTCAATACTATGTATTCTTGAGTTATATTGCTATGCATCTTTGTCACAAGCTTTGTT
>NW_015293266.1:0-299 GCF_001447785.1 Gekko japonicus | reverse complement strand
CTGGGGACTCAGCTAATGTGCCTCTTCTCAGTGGAAGATATGACTGACTTTTCTCATATTCCCAGTTTTTCTTCCCCATTAAGCATCCCTACCTCATTGTGAGCTTGCTTTTTGGTTTTGCATGAACAGAAGTATTTTAAAAATCCCTGTCCTCCAAGCTGATTACCCTTTGAGACAGATTGATGTCTCACTTCATTCAGTGGGGCTCATTCCCGGGTAATTTGTATCTCATCTGTATTTAATTTATATCACACTTGACTATTCTGGCTGGGTCCCTTGGCTGGGGAGTCTTTCTGATT
>NW_015293265.1:0-299 GCF_001447785.1 Gekko japonicus | reverse complement strand
TTTCTACAAAAAAAGCCCTGCTTATATCACAAACTTGGCTGTACCACACACGGACTGCCATCCAATGATTATTGCCCTGGAGGAGTACCCAATGGTAATCACTGCTTCCCTAATGACTGTTTGTGTTTATAATCTTTTTTAAATATTAAAAATATTTTCTCAGAAAAAAGGTGGGGTACGGAAGGGAAAAGGGGGTGGGGAAGATATAAATTCATCAGGGTTGTCAAATAATATGAGTTGTTACGTACGACGAGTGAGATCAGACGTATTGCAAAATATATCACATATTTCAAATATGG
>NW_015293264.1:0-299 GCF_001447785.1 Gekko japonicus | reverse complement strand
AACCCTGTGAGGTAGGTCAGGCTGAGAAAAAGGGCTCAGCTCAAGATGATCCAGTTTGCTTTACAGTGTTGATTCAAAACCAGGCCGCCTCTGCCCTAGCTCAGCACTCTAACTATCACACCTGCCGGCTCGTACTTGTGCATGTTCTTTCCCTCACCTGCTCTCTCTTAACTATTCTTGCACCTTTCCTTCCTTGCATTTTTTAAAAAAATCACCCACCATTCTGGCAATGTAGATTGTAACCTCCTTGGGGCATATGGTGGAATGTGACATCAAGTCGCAGCTGACTGATGGTGACC
>NW_015293263.1:0-299 GCF_001447785.1 Gekko japonicus | reverse complement strand
TGTGATGCTTTCTCATCAGTGTGTGAGTGTGTGTGTGTGGGGGCTTTGCTATGGTTTTCAGGGATGGGTGCATGAGACCCTATAACATTAGCAACTCCTCCAGCCGCAGGTAATCCCAATCAGAAATCCTGCACCCATGTCAGCTTCCAAGGCCATGGTATTTCTTGTACTACTGTGATAAATAGCTGCTTTGGCAAGACAGGCTGAACGCACACTTCTTAAATGCATGCATAGTTTATGGCGCGTAGGCAGACGGGCTCGGTTACAAATGGCAGTAAGGGTGGTTTTCAGAAATGTCA
>NW_015293262.1:0-299 GCF_001447785.1 Gekko japonicus | reverse complement strand
TGCTGCCTTTTATGATACACTTAAAATACTGCTGTCTGTTGTATAATCCCTCTGCTGTCTGTCCTAGTTCTTTTTTTTCCTTTTTAAAAAATTCCATTGAAAACATATTACATTCCCAGTAAGCCAGGCAGAATACAAATAAGGAGTCATATTTGCATTCCGCTCGACTCACTGAGAATATAATATGTTCTAAATGAAATAATAAAGAACCATGATTTCGTGATTGGACATTGTTGTTACAGAGCCCCGGCATCCCATTACTGTTATTTTGGGTAAGCTTCAGGAGGACGACAGGTATG
>NW_015293261.1:0-299 GCF_001447785.1 Gekko japonicus | reverse complement strand
TTTTTTTGCAAGACAGATAAAATTGCCCAGAGACAGATAAAAATCTCACCGATTCCCTAGCAGCAGGGAGGCCTGCACAACAAGCCACAAGACTCGAGGCTGTTGTAGAATTTCTCCTGCAACTCGGCAGTGCGAGTAGGAAAAGGAATCCGTTTTGCAGCTGCCTGCTTCAGTATTTCAAATTATAACACAACCAATCTCATTATGAAGGAGGCGTTGGCTGGCAGCTGATTGACAGGGTGTGGGGCTGTGGGTCAGAGACCGAGCATCATCTTTGCATGCGGAAGATCCCAGGTTCA
>NW_015293260.1:0-299 GCF_001447785.1 Gekko japonicus | reverse complement strand
GATGATGTTGCTTCCAGTGTGCACTGGAAGTGACACTGCTGCTTTGCAGGCGGCATTACTTCAGTGCTGGCCTAGGCCCCCCCTTCTGTCGGTGTGTGTGTGGGGGTGGCAGCTGGGGGCAGGGGACTCCCCAGACCCTGTGGGGTCTTGGCAGCCCTGAGCTGGTTCAGACGGCAGCTGCCCAATGGCTGACAGGGGCCAACCAATGACAGCATACCTTGTCGGTGTTAAAACAGCTACGCCGACTGCCAGTTTGTCCTCTGAATTCAATTCAGGGTGCTGCCTATGACCCTAAGCCC
>NW_015293259.1:0-299 GCF_001447785.1 Gekko japonicus | reverse complement strand
CCCCCTTATGGCACTAAAGGTTTCGCTGCTCGTTTAGCGGTGTCCTGAAGGATGAGACCCGGAACGGCCTGAATCACCCCGTCTAATGGTGCAGCCGTTTCTGACCTCGCAGATAATAACAGGCCAGCCCCAAAAGAGCAGTTGTCAGACTGTTGGTGTCACAGTGAGGCTTGAACAGAAAGTCTGGCAACCTTCACCCCTGGCAGAAATTTTAACTCGTGCCCCGGGCGAGCAGACAACGGGAAGGCCAAAATAAATCTTGAGCATGACATTACTCTGCTAAACTGACCTATCCACCA
>NW_015293258.1:0-299 GCF_001447785.1 Gekko japonicus | reverse complement strand
GCATTGGCTTTTCTTATGTTCTTATGTCACTGAAGTCCCAACAAGTATGATCCAGTTGATGATAAGATGCATTCTCTTTTTCTGTGGGCTAATAGTCTAAGGCTGTCTTATATCACAGCAGCACTCTCCCTGTTCACTGAGTAGGACTAGACTTAAAATTCCTTATAGCCCTATGACTGTATAATACTATTAACGCCATAAAGGTAATAGAGCAATTGGAGTATTTGTGCTTCTTCTGTAATGTACACCTCTTCTTCTTAAATGAAGAAACTGAAGTATATTTGTTAAATATAATTCCA
>NW_015293257.1:0-299 GCF_001447785.1 Gekko japonicus | reverse complement strand
TGGGAGCTAAATTCTCAGAGCGGAAATGTGAGTGTTCTAGACTCATGTCATCTCTTGATGCCTTTGATCTTGGCAAGTGTCATATATGAAAGTTTGTATGCCAACAGAGGATATCAATGTAAACTGGAAGCAAGGGAGCCTTCTTTGTGCTTTCCCTGTGAGGTGCCTGCCTTTGGAAACTGCCTCTGGAGTTTTGATCTGGTAGAACAAGTTTATTCTTCTCAACTGCACAGCTGGAATACAGTTCTAAATACTACTGCATGTGACTAAGGTATCTAGCCAGTTTGGTGTAGTGGTTA
>NW_015293256.1:0-299 GCF_001447785.1 Gekko japonicus | reverse complement strand
CATCAAGATGGAATTCAGAGTGTAAGCTCCTTCCTCCAAATATAATCAACCAGAATGGACCAGCCAAAATGGACCTCTTCCTTTGCCAAAGGTTTTTATCTTTTCTGTTTTCCCTCTGCCTTGTGGGTCAAAGGATCCTTTCCTGAAATCTCCAGGAAGACACAACCAAGCTCCTTGCGTCCCCCACATCTCCGGGTCCCTTCTAGACAACAGATTCCATCCAAATGTGAGAAGGCCATTTCACTATCTCTGAGCAGATTGTCCATTAGCATTTCCAAAGCTTTGATGATTGGTACTTA
>NW_015293255.1:0-299 GCF_001447785.1 Gekko japonicus | reverse complement strand
AACCATTCTGCAAGCAGGGTTTAATATCTGAAGTTGAGCACTAATGTAATACTGGAGTAAAATGAGTGAATTGGAAAAGAAGTAAATGTATCTCAGATGAACAGAGAAAACAGATCTCTGTGTAACTATTGTGATTGAATTAAACAGGCCCATGTACACTGTGCGCCAGAGCAGAATCTAAGCAAATGAGAAGTCAGATTTTCTGCAGTTAATTTTTTATATGGTCCAGTTCCTAACCTGTTTAAATGCTACTTGGATTCTGCAGACTCTACCCAGGGTGAGAAAAGAAGCAAGTTTTT
>NW_015293254.1:0-299 GCF_001447785.1 Gekko japonicus | reverse complement strand
GGGGGGGGAACATCCCAATGTCTTTTCTGAGAGCCGTACTTACTCGCAAGAGGGCCCATGACATCTTGGTTTCACATACCAATCTAGCCAGATGTTTCTTTTATGGTTTGATTGGCCGGCTCAACCCTTTCTGACGAGGCTGGGTGCCTACTCAGCCTGTCAGATGGTCAACCAAGACCAACAAATACTTCAACCCCACCATCTGGGGCAGTCCAGTGTAGTCCATCTGAATAGACTGGAATGGTGTTAACTCCGGCTCCCCCCTCCCATTGGACCCCTCTCTTTGTTAAATTTATTTC
>NW_015293253.1:0-299 GCF_001447785.1 Gekko japonicus | reverse complement strand
CTGCATAGCAACCCCAGTCTTTCTTGGTGATCTCCCATCCAGGTACCAACCATGCCCAACCCTGCTTAGCTCCCAACCCCTGACAAGCGCAGGCCAAACTGGGCTATTTGAGCTGCTGGCATCCCACACAGATGGGGTTGCCATGAGTCGGTTGGGACTCGATGGCATAGCATTCATTTATAAAAGTGAAAGAGTAAAAAATATCCTCTGCCACAAGGAAGTTATAATCAGACATTCATTGACCGATTCCCCACAAGCCGTTTGCCCCGGTTGCATTGGTCAACTTCACACTATTTGCT
>NW_015293252.1:0-299 GCF_001447785.1 Gekko japonicus | reverse complement strand
TGGTCCCCCCATCCCTTGCCCACGCTCAACCGAGCAGCAAGCAAAAAAAATGGGGATAGGACAAAGACATTCCACAACACCACTGGTAGGTGAAAAGATGCTACAGGATCCTAGAGCACTGCTTGACATGATGTTGTCACTTCTGGGTTTTCATTTGGGTTTTCACCCGGAAGTGATGCACAATGTCTTTCTTCTCTACGCTCTATCCTAAGGTTGCCACTCTCCAAGTGACACCTGGAGATTTCCCGCTAGTTCCCTGGAGAAAGTGTTTGCTTTGGAGCAAGGACTCTATGGCATTA
>NW_015293251.1:0-299 GCF_001447785.1 Gekko japonicus | reverse complement strand
CTGGTAGTTTTAAGGTGGGATGTTTGAACAGAGATATTTGTGGACACACACCCCCTCCCCGGCTGTGCTTGGAGAACTGAAGAATGAACTTTTCATCTTTTGACAGCATGTACAGAAAATACGATTCTACTAGAATAAAGACAGAAGATGACATGTTCTCAAGCAAAAGGTGCTTAGAATGGTTCTATGAATATGCTGGTAAGTAGAAATGTGATCATGGCTTATACATGGTTACCCTGATGGTGCTGAAATTTTAAGAACCGCACCCACACACCACTCCTTGTCTGAATAAATATTTA
>NW_015293250.1:0-299 GCF_001447785.1 Gekko japonicus | reverse complement strand
AAAAACCCAACATTTACTCTTCACTACACTAAAAAGCAACAATAACAAAGCAGAATTCCCTCACCAACACTGAATTGTATAGCTTAGGATGCATCGTTTGATTCTGGTAATTATTATTTCCATTACCAGCCATGAAGTTCATTTTCAGTCCTCATTTTCAGCTACAATTACATTATCCCTTATTCTTAAACCATAATATCATAGCCTAAATTTATCAAAACGCAATTTCAAAATACAGAATCTATACATTCTCCAGTCATATCTCCCAGATACAGGTTATTACCATACTCTTTGTTAGA
>NW_015293249.1:0-299 GCF_001447785.1 Gekko japonicus | reverse complement strand
CAGCCCTGCCTAACACCTCTTCTTACCCTCATTGCGCTCAAGAGGGGTGGAGCTAACTGATACACCAATCTGAAGAATATTTTCAGAGTATAGATTCCTAAAAAGTACCAGTAATCTACCAGGCATACCCATGTTATTTTTTTGTTTGTTACCCAGCACATATTCTAAAATCGGGAAGATACAGAGAAGATTAGCAGGGCCCCTGCGCAAGGAAAGGATGACATGCTACCTGAGAAAAGTTCTTTGGTCTACTACATTATGAGCACATACAAACTCAGCGAATGCTACCGATTGATGAA
>NW_015293248.1:0-299 GCF_001447785.1 Gekko japonicus | reverse complement strand
TTGCCATCTCAGTGGGCAAAATGTGACTCTATTTAAACAAAATAGACAATTGTGGTTCAGACCTAAACCCATTCTTACCTGATATTACTAGGACCATCCTGAACTTTAAAACAAGTCTTACAGTATGTTCACACTTGTTTTTTGATCATGTAGGACTTGGATAGGAAAAAAAGACATAAGTAGAAAACACCCAGAGTAGCAGAGGGAGTTCACTGTTTTAGTTCAATCATATTCATTAGCATTCATTTTCTTTCACCTAAAGTTATTTCATAGAGACCATAGCAACCAGCAGTTTTTAA
>NW_015293247.1:0-299 GCF_001447785.1 Gekko japonicus | reverse complement strand
GCACCTCTCACTGCTGCTTTCTTTTCCAGTTCTTTGAAGGACAAGACAGCCGAATTCCTGTCCACAACAGTTTGTCTTGTTTCAACAAAACCCATTGTGCATTCCCTCTTAGATCTAGGTAAGTAGCTCTTCTGACCAAGAATAGCAGTGCAGATGAATTTAGGATGAATATGAGAATATTTAATAGTTTTTCAGTATTCAGTGAGATAGGTTTAAAGACAGAGGTTTCCTGAAGGCTCCCACAGTAAGGTTTATTTGGGCTTGAATAGGATATTCTGCAGTCCAAATTCAACACAATG
>NW_015293246.1:0-299 GCF_001447785.1 Gekko japonicus | reverse complement strand
GAGAATTCTACAGTGAGAAATGAAGAACACGGCTTGCAGAACGTTAACCATGCAGCGTGAACAGGGGTGGCAGTGCTGACAGTGTCTGCTCAGATCACTGCTACATTCTGCAGGATGAGAGAAATGACAAAACGCCAGAAGACTTATCATACGTACAACAGGCTACCGATTCTGCTAAAATGTCTTGGAACACTGCATAGAGCAGGTGACAATATGTTGTTTCGTATGGCCATCACAAACTATTTCCTTGTTACACAGTCCCCCCCCCAAAAAAACCCTAGTTCAAAATGGTGGGGGGG
>NW_015293245.1:0-299 GCF_001447785.1 Gekko japonicus | reverse complement strand
GCTCACGCTAACTCAGCATGGAGGGAACACTGCATCTAGGTCAGGGGTATTGTGATTTAGATAGGCAAGTAGATGCAGCAACAATGGATGGGGCAGAAGGCCTGTGTAGTCAGTGTTTAGTATTAGACAAAATGATTATGTCAGTCTACAATTTTAATAAATTGTAAAAGATATTGTCATTGTAAAGAGCTACGATTAATCTTTTGGGGCTGTTTTCTCATTGATCCAGTCCAAGTATTTGGTCACTCTTGTATAAACACCAGGCTTCTTTGCCCGGCCACAGCCATCCCCCCAGCTGA
>NW_015293244.1:0-299 GCF_001447785.1 Gekko japonicus | reverse complement strand
ATATATGCATGTTTCATATCATCCATTGTCTGCTCAACAACTACTTTCAGTGGATGCAGTTCACCCATTAGCTCCAAGTTATCAATTGTTACTTTGTAAAAGTATTCATACCCCCATTTTATGTTGTGGCTAATGACAGTTTACAATTCTAAATTAAAACCATACTTTTGATCAAGTAGCTTACAGGCATATAGGAATCCAACCCAAGCTATAAGGTACTTCGCAGACACCCAGGGCAATAGCTTATCTTCAGCTACAGTCCTAGACAGAATTCTGAAGGAGAGCTACACTCAAGTGCC
>NW_015293243.1:0-299 GCF_001447785.1 Gekko japonicus | reverse complement strand
GATGCAGATACTTGAATTCTGGAGTGTCCCATCACTCCATTTTGGTAGCAAAATGTACTTGATGTAGATGCCAGTTTCGATGTGGGCAAGGGAAACTGTTATGCAAATAGTTCATCAAATAGCATGTACAATAATTTTATATTTATGCATGGGATGCATATGGTATATTTTATTAAAAGATCTAAATGACCTACCATTGAATCTGGATTTTTCTTGTTTGCTTGCACACCTAACACCACCTTTTCCTGAGGATAAAAGCTCACTGCCTCTTCTCTTGAAGCCTAGAAGCCTGAATGACT
>NW_015293242.1:0-299 GCF_001447785.1 Gekko japonicus | reverse complement strand
TAGGCTAGCTGCTAATTAACCTAACCGGAAATGCTAACAGGAAATACTAACTGTTCCACCTTTGTTAGAGTAACTAGCAGCAACAGAAGTCAGATTACATAAAATTGCCCATTCTTGACAACTGTTCACGTGTTTTTTGAAAAATGTTCATCCTTTGGAGTTTACCCTGTGTTCCAAAGTGCTTTCAAACTATGCAGCTACAAGGTTATCCCTTTATTTGCTTACATGAATTCAGTAAATGGTGACCCCAGAATAATAAAGAGGGCTGTCAGCACAGAAATGTAATACAGATTTTTGAA
>NW_015293241.1:0-299 GCF_001447785.1 Gekko japonicus | reverse complement strand
TATGGCCTATCGTGTTGCATACAATGTACACACACTCCCATAGTCTAAGGAGCAAATGGGAGGGGCGATCAGGAGGAGAACCCAGGGAGGGATAGCAGCAAGGAGAGTGGGACGAGGACGCAGCAGTCACTGTTGGAGGAGCTGCCTTGAAGGAAAGGAAGAGATCAGGTCTCGTGCATGCTAGAAACAGGGTGGCTGGGGCCAGCACGCCTCTTCCGCAACACTACTGCGAAAGAAGTATGGAGAGCAGAGTGCAGGGGGGTAGATCGGGATGACTGGGAGCCAGTTTGGTGTAGTGG
>NW_015293240.1:0-299 GCF_001447785.1 Gekko japonicus | reverse complement strand
TTTTCATTAGGGTGCATAATTCTCCAGGTATCAACTAAATTGTTTTGTTGTAAGATAATATCCAGTTCTGTTTTAGCTTTACTTATTTTCCTTGTCCCCGCCTTACTGCGTTTATGTGTGCGATCCAGCATGGGATTAATAATATAATTCAGGTCTCCTCCAATTAGTAATTCTCCTTGTTTAAAATTCATTAGAAGATCTAGCACATTTTTTAAAAAAACAGTTTGTTCAGTATTAGGTGCGTAAATAGAGGCGATAGTTAGTGGTTCTCCATTCAGGAGTCCCTTGATAAAAACATA
>NW_015293239.1:0-299 GCF_001447785.1 Gekko japonicus | reverse complement strand
GGTGCTGTTGGTCAATGACAAAGCTGCTCAATTGAGAAATCAGCCTGTTCTGGAGGGAACTGCATTACTCTGGAATGCACAGTTTGCAGCTTGGGGTGCTACTTAGTTGCCAGTCTAAGGTTGGCAACTGGTGGGTGACTTACCTGGGGGGGGGGACTTTAAGCATAGGAAATGCTAGAGCATTTCCAGACATGATGGGTTGCACCAGTGCTTCCCCATTTCCCCATCCATTATACTCTTGCTAATATATTGGGTGATGGCAGGCAGTGACAGCAGGGAGTGGCATATCTCTCACCAAA
>NW_015293238.1:0-299 GCF_001447785.1 Gekko japonicus | reverse complement strand
AAACTCATCAAGTCTGTAGTGCCTGGCCTGGAAAGTTATCGTCTTATCTCCAGTCGTGAGGAAAAGAAACCTTCTTTTCCTCCTCTTTGTGATTCGCAAGAACCGTTCCTGAGGGGGGGAAACAGGCCTGCTGCTTTTACCGTAATGCATCCCTGTCTTGGTGAGCCTGTGGTTCCTACTGGAAGCCTGAAAAAACATAGTGGGAAACGGTGGCCTTGGGGATGGGACCAACACAAAATGGCCGACACAAGGGCGGCAGGCCCGTCACCAAGGGTCAGGTCACACGCACATTTAGTGCG
>NW_015293237.1:0-299 GCF_001447785.1 Gekko japonicus | reverse complement strand
AATGCTCCGTGTGACCGCAGCCTTATTTTGTTTTTGGGTAAAGAAGCTGAGGATGTGATTTGCTGTACCTTGGTCTGGAGGAGAAATTGGTTCACTTCTCCAAAAACTCCTAGCCTCTGTTGCAGTTTTATGCTTGAAATTTAGCAATTGTTCGGTTCTAGTTATGTCCATTTTCTTACAGGTTAAGTTACTAAACTGATGCCAAATGAGACTCCCAACATGCAAGTCACAGTTACAAAAACTTTTAAAAAGTGATTCACAGACTGAAAACAGAACTAAATCACTAGCTCAAGGCTTCT
>NW_015293236.1:0-299 GCF_001447785.1 Gekko japonicus | reverse complement strand
AAATAAACAAACAAATAAATAAATAGTATGGGGGGCAGTGGGGTTAATATCAAACCCTCTTCCTTGTTGGCACCCTTTGTAGTCAAACCCAGTATCCACCAGGCCCATTGAGATCATGGATGCACCCTGAAAAGATACATGCCCCAGCCAGCTGATTATTGACAGCTGGTCATTGAACAGCCAACTATTTGACAATCAGTTGTCTGGCCACTCCACCCAAGGAGCAAGAAAGGGGAGCAGCCAAGGATATATAGCTCAGAAGGTGCTATTGATATTGGTATGTTTGGCTTGGACACACG
>NW_015293235.1:0-299 GCF_001447785.1 Gekko japonicus | reverse complement strand
TTTTTTTTTGTGGTGGGTGTCCTCAAATATATATTTCATATTTTCCGTTAAAACTTAAACATGGTCAACGTTTCCAAAATGGATTTTGTTTCTTGGCTGACCTGTTGTCTGAAATGTAGATGTGCAGACCATAAAATGTTTAGCAGGCTTCGTGAGTAGCTGCTGTCTATATGCTTTGCTTAAGGATCTAGGAGTATCTCTCCAGTGGCCAGTTTTCATGGGGCTTGTTCTTTATTAGGGGATTCCGTCCATTACACTGGGGTGGCAGCTGCTGGCAAAGGAACCTTTAAAAACCTGCA
>NW_015293234.1:0-299 GCF_001447785.1 Gekko japonicus | reverse complement strand
GGAAGGCAATGGCAAACCACCCCTGCACGTCTGTTGCCCGGAACGTCCTGTGGATGGGGCCATTGTGAGCCAGTTGCAGCTCAAAGGCACATTCTCCTTCACGTGGTTTGACTTTTGAAAGCCATGTTTGCCTTCCGCTTTAGTCCGCAGAGGTAACACTATCTTTCTGCATTGTTTAACATGTTTGATACCTATGCTTTGTTCACATTTCTGTCATTACTAGTCCTGTTACACTGCTTCTTAGATGCATCACCCTACTGGCTGCACTGATTTACCATGTGTGATCCACCTTTAGTCTC
>NW_015293233.1:0-299 GCF_001447785.1 Gekko japonicus | reverse complement strand
TCTTAACCTCTAAGCCACTGTGGTCCTATACAGGCAGGTAGAGAATCTTATATTGGAACATAGCGATAGTCCATTTATTGGTGCATCCTATCACCATAGTCATTTCCCCTGAAGGATTCCATACCAGAGAGTACGGGAAGCTTTTAACCCACTACAAAAGGGAAGAGTATGCATGCAGGATATTTGCTCCAGAGGGGGAAATGGGTCCCTAGGCAGTCATGGCCTTCTAAGTTTTATTAAGTTTTTATTAAGGCTTTCTAAGTTTTATTACCCTGCCAACCAAGCAGTTCGAAAGCAAG
>NW_015293232.1:0-299 GCF_001447785.1 Gekko japonicus | reverse complement strand
AAAAAAAATACTTGCTGCTCAAGTCAGCAATGGCTTCCGGGACACCAACAGTTCTATTGCACCTTGCTCAATTTTATTAGGTCGGGGAGGGATTTGAGGTTTCATAATTGTTTGACGTTTAATTACGCACTATAAGCCACACACGGCCTGGATAAAATGGAGCCTGAATTCAGCCTAGAAGCTAAAAGGACTAAACTGAGGCGATCGTACTTTAGAGGTATAATGAGAAGTCCAGAGTCATTGAAAACGACAAAACGGCTAGGAGAATTTAAGGCAGCAGAAAAAGAGGCAGACCCAAC
>NW_015293231.1:0-299 GCF_001447785.1 Gekko japonicus | reverse complement strand
CTCTATGGTTTTACCTCCCCCATGTTGACATCACTTCCAGTTTATAATTCTGGGAGAACTCCAGGCCTTACTTAGAGGTTCGCAACCCTATGCCCTGCTGGGAGGTGTGGCACCACAGCCAGCCACCGTGCCAGTTCCAGAGCAGGTAGCAAGAGTGGGGAGCCACTTCATCGCAGTGGGTGGGTGGGGAACAGTGGTGGCTTCTGTATGGTGCCAGGGGTAGAAGCATGCTCATTCACCCAGGGCCCCCAAATCCTTGGACCGGCCCTGGGGAGAAGCAGTGGGGGAAACAGATGACT
>NW_015293230.1:0-299 GCF_001447785.1 Gekko japonicus | reverse complement strand
CAGTTGGAAAGTGGATTGAAAGTAAATTATTTAGCACGTGTGATTGCAGCCTTGGAGTCTTCCCTTACCAGTCTGCATACTAGCTTAATAGAATTTTGCAGTTAATAGTACCTGTTTGTATGTAACCATCATTTGTAAACCATGATTTGTAAACAGCCAAAATATTAAATCCTCCCATATTGTCTTCAGTGATATAGGAGCAGTAAATTATTGATGAAGGAATGGCTCTGGCAGCATGTTGTTTTCATCAAAAGTCCAATCCTCTAGATTAGGGGTGTCAAATATGTGGCCTGGGGGCC
>NW_015293229.1:0-299 GCF_001447785.1 Gekko japonicus | reverse complement strand
AGATGATAATGGATTCCTGGGCAACGGTGGTAAAAGCGAAGGATGGCAGAGGGCCATCAGCTTGCTTTGTGCTCTTTGTCAAAAGAGGTCTCCACCGTGTTCCAGCTTACATTTTTTTGCGCAGCTGCTTTGGTCGAAGCACGTTCCAGGTCTTGATCTTTTTTTCGTTCCAGAGGAGCTTGGACTGGGCACCGTTCAACCTCTTTTAAGGCTGTTTTCTTTGTATTTGTCATATTGTTTTGGAAGGATGGGCCTTTCCCAGTTTGGTAGCAAACAGTGCTTGGTTCAGACCTGGTGGC
>NW_015293228.1:0-299 GCF_001447785.1 Gekko japonicus | reverse complement strand
GGTGCCACTGGACTCTAAATTTGTTGTCCAAATCTTGAGAGAGTTACACCCTTCTAAGCCCAGTCACCTCAGTGGACTTAGTGTTTGGGAAATCCAGAGTTTGAGCGCTTTCTTGGATCTGTCCAAGCTTGCAGGGGTAGCGTGCAGCCGGTACTCCCACCAGCTAACACTGCAACCCACAGGGCCGGGAACTCGCTTAAACCAAACCTCCCAGCAGCCTCTGTCACGGTGCGGGGGCTGGTTCTCCCTCGCAAGAGCGGGCAGGATCTTGCACTACTGAAGAGATTCCCACTGACCCT
>NW_015293227.1:0-299 GCF_001447785.1 Gekko japonicus | reverse complement strand
GCCGAAAAGGCATTCGACAAATTGGAAATTAATTTTTTGAAAGAAATTTTAGCTTATATGCGATTTGGCCCAAACTTTTTACGATCTATTGAAACTTTATATAAAGCCCCAAAAGCAGTGTTAGCTATTAATGGCTCTAGGTCAGAAGAAATAAAGATTTCAAGAGGAACAAGACAGGGCTGCCCCCTTTCCCCTATATTATTTGCCCTTTCTTTGGAACCCCTAGCCCATGCTATAAGACAAAATAATTTAATTAAAGGAATAGTTATTAATTCAGTTGAACATAAAACAAGTCTCTT
>NW_015293226.1:0-299 GCF_001447785.1 Gekko japonicus | reverse complement strand
TATTTTTTTCAAGGATTTTATGGTATTGTTTTTACTTCTAAGCTGCCTCCAGCAGGGTACTAGAGAGGTGACATATAAATTCCATTCAGTGAATAATAAATATTCACTGCAGCTGTCAAATAAATAAAGTTGTCTCGTTAAGGCATGAATGAAACATATCTGGCATATTCCATCCTTACAGTTTGGGCCTCTCCCCTGTATTATTACTCTGGACCTTCCTGCTTTTTCACATTTAATCGTACTTCGAATGTAATCTGTTTGCTTCTCACTAAGGAAGTACTTCTTCACCCAAAGGGTGC
>NW_015293225.1:0-299 GCF_001447785.1 Gekko japonicus | reverse complement strand
ACCGATTGTGTTTTAATCCCCTCCCCCCCGCACACACTTTCTGTTTTTTTCTTGGGACACAGGTACAACCCCCTGGTAAACCTGAATTACGCTGTTCTGCTGTACAACCAGGGAGAGAAGAAACAGGCTGTCCTGCAGTACCAGGAGATGGCAGGCAAGGTCAACATGTTAAAGGAGAGCAGCGCGATGGAGCTGGACCCTGAGGTATTCTGTCTATCTGTCTCTCTCACTTATATCCTGCCCTATCCCATGGTGGTGGGCTCAGGGCATCTCACAACAGAAATAAAATACAGCAAATA
>NW_015293224.1:0-299 GCF_001447785.1 Gekko japonicus | reverse complement strand
TATTCCGTATTATATCTTAAGAAAAACATTCTCTCCAGTCTTTCTGTATAACTTATTCTTCCTCTTAACCATCTGCAGTCTATGTTTCCGCTTCAGCATGTCTATATGCCTGCGTTCTTTAAATGTCTCCTGGCTTTCATGCTTTTCCTCTCTGCTATCCCTCCATTCGGTTCTCCAGAATTTATTGTCCCCTCTAAATTTGCACACTCGTCTTTTCCTTCTCTTTAGCCTTTTATCTCTCTCTCTTTCCAATTTTTGACCTTGTCTCTTGTCTTTTGGCAATCCTCTTTTAATGCCAG
>NW_015293223.1:0-299 GCF_001447785.1 Gekko japonicus | reverse complement strand
TTTTGGAGGTCATTAATTCATAGGGGTGTCATAAGTTGGAAGCAGCTTTATTGTGCTTAACACAGAGACAACTATTGCTACGAAAATGGGTGGAATGGTCACCCACTTAAGCTGGATTTTCTCTGCCTTGGCTTCCAAACAGCAGCAGAATTTTGGCTTGGCATCCACATGATGTTATTCTCTAATCATTTATTTCCCGGGTTTTCCTAGTCCTGTTTGATATGTTCTTTCCAGAGAGAATGGTATATAAGTATGTTAACAAGCATTGTCTAGATGAGGTAGTGTGTGGTTTGGGGTGG
>NW_015293222.1:0-299 GCF_001447785.1 Gekko japonicus | reverse complement strand
AGGAGTTATTTATGTGGTGTAATCATTTCGGTGTGTTTTACCATTGTGAAATCAATTTGAAAAATTGGAATCTAACTTTGAAAACCCCGAATCTATTAGCCTTGGTGGACCAGATTAGTGACTATTGATGATCTGACAGTTGTGTGCCCAGATCTTTTTGCCATGCAGTTTGATAATTCAGTTTTGATGTGTTGTGGAGGTCTATAAGAAAAAGCCAGAGTCTGACAGACGTTCTGTAAGACTCTGCTTGTATTCTTGTTGTCTCTCTTTGGCCTATGGCAACTGCCCACCCTATCTAT
>NW_015293221.1:0-299 GCF_001447785.1 Gekko japonicus | reverse complement strand
TTTTTTTTTTTACATAGTCACTGGTCCTACTGGTGGCATGGGTCTTAGACACCTCGAACCACATAATAGAACAGCAGAAGTTGTTATTTGCAATAATCGTGTTCTGTACATTTTATGTGCCTTCATCAGACTGTTTTGTGAAAGAAAATACATACCCATTGTAGACCTGAAATAACACCACCCCTACCTCGTATTGTTTCTTGGGAGACTTGGTGCCTCTGCTTATGCAGATGTCCAGGGAGAAGGGAATACGAGGTCTGCAGAGCAAGTTGCAAGATTGCTTCTCTGTTTTTTCTTTC
>NW_015293220.1:0-299 GCF_001447785.1 Gekko japonicus | reverse complement strand
TCAGAGGAATGGATGTTTAATACACCTGAATAATCTGCATAAGTGAGTTGGGGGTGGCTAAATATGAAAGAAAAAACTGCACAACAACACTTATTGGTCTTGGCAACTATCCGTGCTCTTCTTGCACCCAGCCCAGGCATCCATGCAGCTAGAGTAAGAACATCCGCCACTGGAACACACCAAAGCATAATATCAAAAAAATGCAAAGAGGCTGGTCTCACGATGTCAAAGTTATATGCTCCACCTAAAGGATGTTGTTCTAAGTCTCTGGTGCTTTTTGGATGTATTTTTACATCTTT
>NW_015293219.1:0-299 GCF_001447785.1 Gekko japonicus | reverse complement strand
TGAATACATGAATTCTGAGTCCACTCAATCTCTCCCAATTTTGCTCCTTGCTGCAGTTGTCATCCCAGTGGCTCCCCACTCTGCAGGTCTCCAGCTTAGCCATTTTGTGCAAAGGGAACCCCTGTTTCACTAGTAGAGAAGCTGCTTGGTGCCAACCCACGGTGCTCTGGTTTTTGTGATCACTGTGCTTATCATGCGTTTGTGAGTTTTACAAAGAGATGATCAACTATGTTCTTGTCTTTCATGATGTTTCAGCCACACAGTTCATCATTTTCCCATCCACATCTGTGTGTAACTAT
>NW_015293218.1:0-300 GCF_001447785.1 Gekko japonicus | reverse complement strand
AGACCACCACAGCTACCCACCTGAATTTAGGGTCATACCCAGAATTACTCACTAGGTGGGGCTGCAACATTTCCAGTTAGGGACAGACCCTGCCCAGCCAATTTGCAAGAGCTGAGGACACTGTAACATCATGGCTTGGGTAGACCAGTTCCTGAACAGGTCATAGGGTTCTGACCATAGGCTGGACAAAAATTGGGTATCTTTACTTTGTTCCCCATTCCCCTTTCTAAGTTCCCCAGTCATTGCCATTAAAAGAGATGGTTTCTAGTACCAGAAGTAAAGGTAAAGGTTTCCCTTGCT
>NW_015293217.1:0-299 GCF_001447785.1 Gekko japonicus | reverse complement strand
AGATGAGTGTCATCAGCATATTGATGACATCCAATGCCAAAGTTAGGAGTGATTTCTCTTAAAGGCTTTACATAGAGGTTGGATTACATGGGGGATAAAGTTGCACCTTGTGGAGTCCCACAGGACAGTTCCCACACTGAAGATAGCTGGTTTTCAACATCATCATTTGAGTCTGATCTGTGAGGAATTATTCAAAACAGTCTTAAGGCATATCCCCCTGATACTTACTTTTGTCTCTAAGTGCCTCAACAGGATGGCATAATCTGTCAGAAGCTGCAGATAGATCCAGTAGGAGCAAC
>NW_015293216.1:0-299 GCF_001447785.1 Gekko japonicus | reverse complement strand
ACCACGACACCAAACGTAAGAGTAGCCATGTTAGATCAGCCCTGAATGATTGACACACCCACTCCAAGGACAGTCTGCTTCATCATCGGGCTTCCAAGACCCTGGTTCCCTCTGACACGAGTGGCATATGTTTCCCGTTGGAGCTGGTGGGGCAAAGGGACCTTCTACTCTGGAAGAGACTGACATATTGTCCCAGATCGTAATTTTATGCGCTGAGTTCACAGTATGCCAAAATGTCGTTGATGCACTGACTGATGAACAAACCGATGCCCTTAACAACCCGATACTAACAGAGCCAC
>NW_015293215.1:0-299 GCF_001447785.1 Gekko japonicus | reverse complement strand
TTCCTTGTTTCCACACAGCTTCATTAGAAATCCCTTGCTGCCCCAGTTTTTCTGCTCCCACCCCTGCTATTTCTGAAACCTGTTTTCTTCCAACCTTTTTTCTTTAAAATTTAAGGTTTTTCCCCAATCTGAAATGCCTGTGCTGTTTCTCAGTGCTCCGCCCACCTCACCAATCTGGGCAGGATGGGAGGTGATTCCTTTGTTTAAAAAACTGCATGCCAGCATTCCGGCAATCCGGCATTAGAATGTGCATGCACTGAATGAACCATCATGACCAATCAGAAGGCCCAAAACAAGCA
>NW_015293214.1:0-299 GCF_001447785.1 Gekko japonicus | reverse complement strand
CATCCAAGTACTAACTGGGCCTGACCCTGTTCAGCTTCCGAGATCTGAAGCGATCGGGCTCGCCCGTCCCGTCCCAGTCAGGGCTTTAGCATCCTCCACACCAGAGAATTACAGGAGACAGTTTCTGTGTCTCTGGAGCCGAGCCTTTCACCCGGAGGTTCCAGCTGGTGAAATTAAGATGTTACAGAAACTCTGCATGCATAATTGAGTGAGAAACAGCTTAAATTCCTCAGGGTTTCCAGCGCCGACTCTGCCAGCATTTCTATTTCCGTTGGAGGAGTCAGGTGTGTGATTTTTTT
>NW_015293213.1:0-299 GCF_001447785.1 Gekko japonicus | reverse complement strand
TGGAAAGCTGCTGGCCAGCTTGCCGAGCATGTCTGCTTATGTAAGCATGCGAATGGAGCAACTGGCTGGGCTGGGCGCCCTGTGCACAGCAGCCCAGGTGTGAGAGAAAAGCCCAGAGCTGATGTAAGGGGCACAACGCATGCAGAACGCCAAGGGTCGGGGGCACAGGAGCCCACTGATCCAAATGTGCACAGCTCCTTTTCTGCAGAAAAGCATGCTGGGTTTGCGCACAGCAGAGGTGGGCGTTGGATGTGCATCTGAGCAATTGCCCATGGGGAGTAATATTTTGGGTGGTTGGA
>NW_015293212.1:0-299 GCF_001447785.1 Gekko japonicus | reverse complement strand
AAAATCCTCACTAGGGAAAAAACTGGAAGGTTGCCCCCATGTTATTCTCTCATGATGGTTCTGCCTCAGCATAGCAGGTGAGAAAACAGTAATATTCAAAATCCAGGTAAACAGTCTGTTCTGGTTCTGCAGGAAGTCGAAGGTCATGATCACAGCCCAAAGAAGCAGAAGGAGGTTGTCTTTCGGTTACATGCCACTCGGATCCATACAAAATAGGGCAATGAGCACTGCAGGAATCGCACTGAGGATAGTCAAGGTAGAAGCTACCTGTCCGAGTGTCATAATGACAATAGAGCCAG
>NW_015293211.1:0-299 GCF_001447785.1 Gekko japonicus | reverse complement strand
TTAGATCCAAGAGAGCCCATGTGTGGTTTCATTCCCCTTCAGGCCTGTCTGGCTGTTGCCATAAGCCTCTTTTGTAAAGCAGAGAGCTATTTTCTAATCTTAGAGTCCAGGGACCTGGGCGGTTACATGAGGGGAGATAAATGTTCAAGACTACAAGCCCTCACCTTCAAGTTTGCTGTCCTCCCAGTGGCTGAACCATGCTTCAGATACTACAGACAGTACTAACTGTAACAGACCGATGGCTAGAGTCTGAATAAGGTAGTATTCTTTATTGCCATGCAGTTCTTTTGCAAAGCGAG
>NW_015293210.1:0-299 GCF_001447785.1 Gekko japonicus | reverse complement strand
GAAAGGTGCCTTTGATGACTGCACAAAAGAGTAGATAAGTCACATCCTATTGTTTTACATTAAGAAGAAGCAGTTAATGATCTCAGGGATTTCTCTGATTGCAGACTGATTTCCTTTCCTGGTTCTTGTCTGTAAATCGATAAGATTTAATCTGTATCTTATGTCTCCTGACTGTAATGTGGGGGTCTTTTTTGTGTCGTTAAGGGCCTGAATTATGAAGTCATTTTGCTAACAGGCCTTTCTTGCCTTGTTCTTAACATTCATGGGCCAGTTGATGGATATACTGGTTGAAACTCAAA
>NW_015293209.1:0-299 GCF_001447785.1 Gekko japonicus | reverse complement strand
ATTCTGGGGACCCTGATTTAATTTTTATAGGCAACATACATGATACTTTTAGTGTATTTTAAAACCAATTGTATCTTCCTTTAATTATATGATTCTTCTACGGTTTCTGAACTGTGTTTGTTTGTGTATTGTAGTTTACTGAGTGCTTGTATTGGGCGATTAAGCTAAGAAAGTTTAACAAGCTGTTACACTTTATGGACTACACTGCTTACTGAGAATAAAGTACCTGTGTGGCATCCTTGAAGTTGAGCTGTAGTGTTCCAAGAGATGGGATGATTAGAACCTCTCTCTGTGCTAAG
>NW_015293208.1:0-299 GCF_001447785.1 Gekko japonicus | reverse complement strand
CAGGTCAGGGGAGCGAGACGGAGGAGGGCAAGGGTATGGCATTGAACCTCCCTTCAGCAGAGATGCCCTGGCTGTCTCCCCTCACCCCGCCCCATGCAGCTGTCACTCTGGGTCTGTCTCCTGCCACCACAGTTAATCTTTGGAGGCGCTGAAGGGGCTGAAGGAATGGAGAGAAACACAGGAAGTTCCTCTGTACCATCCTGTTGCACAATTACAAGTGGCCTCTACGTTTGCAATAGCATGACTCCACTTTTTTTGAAACTTGAGGTTGCATATTTCACTATTTGTGGACTGCAGCC
>NW_015293207.1:0-299 GCF_001447785.1 Gekko japonicus | reverse complement strand
GTTTAAAAGTGGTGTAGTCCATTCTACCACCTCAGCATGCTTTTTTGCTCCCTTGGCCAAATGTGTGGACCGGGCTTTCCTGGGGGCCTGAGGAGAAGGAAGGATAAAACGAGACAACTGCCAAAGCAGTCGTCACATCATGCCTCTTTTTAAAAATGACATGTTATTGGGCAGATGTGAGGGGAGCTGTGGAATCAGAGGCATACTTTGCGTGTCCCTGTCAGGTGCAGCTTTGGCCTCCGTTCTGCCTCAGCACCCCCTCAGATGGTGTGGAGATTTATTCTGTGTAACTCATCACT
>NW_015293206.1:0-299 GCF_001447785.1 Gekko japonicus | reverse complement strand
TCTCCAAGCCTCGCCTGGAGGTTGGCAACCCTGGCCCGGGCACCTGTCGCCATGGCATTCACTGCTACTGTGCTCCCTTTCTCTTGTTGGCCACCATTTTGTGGTGGGAGGGTGGTTCTCCCAGGTCCTAGCCCAGCTTTCTGACCACTATACCACACTCTCCCTCTCTCTGTGAGTTCTGTAACCAGTGCTGTCAGCTGTATATAAAAGCCTGGTCTGTTGCTAGACTTCTATAAGAACTGGAGCCTCTTCAATGTGTCATTTCAGCTGTCAGTTTGTGGCAGAAGACGTGTGATATA
>NW_015293205.1:0-299 GCF_001447785.1 Gekko japonicus | reverse complement strand
CTTCCGATCTGCAGTTCAGCGTCTTAACTGACACCTCTAATTCACCTATGTATATGTGGTTAGAAGTCAGTGTTTGGGTGTATAAGCAATGTATGTTTGCATTCATTACATGAGATGATAATGTAACTTCTTTCATAGAAATTATTTGAAGCAGCCTCCTTTTCTCGTAGAAAAATGTTGCTACATTCTGTGCCTGACCCAAGGAACTTCAGGGAGAGATGAATTTGAATTTGCTGGCATTATCAGTGTTCAGATAAGAATTATGAGTGCTTTTTGTATCTGCCTTCAAAAAGTGAATT
>NW_015293204.1:0-299 GCF_001447785.1 Gekko japonicus | reverse complement strand
TCACTCCAATGCTAAGTGAGCAGGCAGAAACAACCAGAGTATGGAAATAATTATTTCCCCCCCAAGATTGATGGATTTGCACTTCTAACAACTAGTTCCAGTGACTTCTATGGCCATGTTAGCCAGTCTGTTTTGTTGTCACACACTAATATTGCTACTCATCTGGAACATGAAATACACAATTCGAAAGAGAGGTGTAATGAAGCGTGAAATATCTGAAAGAGAAAACATTTCTTTTTCTTGCACATGAAATTGTAATTGGAGGCAAATCACAGTTTTAAAAACCACAGTATGATCAT
>NW_015293203.1:0-299 GCF_001447785.1 Gekko japonicus | reverse complement strand
TAAGTTTGTCCCTTTTAAAAGAACTCTTGCAACCTCTTGCAGTAGTGAGTTCAACAGGTTAACTCTGCATGATGTGACAAAAGGTATTCTTCTGTATGCCCTGAGGCCGGCACCCACCATTTCCATTGGATGATTCTTGAGGTCTGATTTTGCAAGATAAAGAGAAAGGCTGCTCCCTTGTTAACTTCGTTCTGAACTTTATATTCTTCTAATCAGAGCCCCCTCCTTAATCTGCTTGCTTTCCCCCCTCTGTATTCTTAGAAAGATCTGTCCATGTTGTCCTGGCTCTAGATGTAAAA
>NW_015293202.1:0-299 GCF_001447785.1 Gekko japonicus | reverse complement strand
GCCTACGGGGGGGGGGGTCAGTTTTTTTGATGGGAAGTTTAGTCTTAACCAAGTATATGCACACAAATTTCAACATGAGTAGAACCAAACTGTATGGTAGAAACCAGCCATGTGATTTGGGTCCATGCACATTGCATTTTATCCGTGTACATTCCCTTCAAATGTTACATTGATAGATGAGCATAACAGGCATGCTGTGTGTACAGGGTGGAAGGTGCAGTCCTGCTCCTCAACTAATGTTGTCCAACTGGCAGTAAAATGTAATTAGTTTAACTTTATATCCACACAGCTAAAAGAAC
>NW_015293201.1:0-299 GCF_001447785.1 Gekko japonicus | reverse complement strand
TGTAGCTTTAAGTGGTTTCCGTGTTTGCGCTCATCTGAAGATAATGGTTTTTAAATAAGTATAATGTTTTTTTAAACAACCAGATTGGTTTTTAAATAAGTATACGAGTGTACCAAAACCCTTTGTTTGTGCAACTTCCAGAAAATGCAGCTCTCCCTCCTGACTGAAAGGGGCATGGGAGAGGCGGTGCAGGAGTTTGTGGACAAGGAGGAAAAAGACGCAATAGAAGAACTAGTGAAATTCCAGCTAGAAAAGACCCAGCGGTTTCTGAAGGAACGGCATATAGATGTAGAGGAAGC
>NW_015293200.1:0-299 GCF_001447785.1 Gekko japonicus | reverse complement strand
CGGATTTTAGCAAATAAAACACACCTAATGAATTTGATTAAATTAGCTCATCTCCGTTTGCCTGCCTGTCACTCTGCATGCCAATATGAATTGGTCTGTTGCAGACAGTGAGCGCATTTTGCCCGGGATTAGTGGTAAGCACTTGTAATCTTTAATCTGCTGTGTTGCAGCGGAATGAAAGGCCAGCTCTAGAATCTCCGGGAAAACATCCTGTTTGTACAGTTTTGTGATCTCTCAGAGCAGCTCATGTTCTTCAGTAACGACAGTGGAAATACAGTGGAATAGCTCATAGACTGGTT
>NW_015293199.1:0-300 GCF_001447785.1 Gekko japonicus | reverse complement strand
CCCCCATTATGCATAATGTTTCTGGCAAAGTTGCATGTTCCCTGGGACTGCCAGGACGCCCTTCATAGGGAAACCTCCCACCTGGCAGAGCTCCAGGTGTCCACCACTGCGAGTAGATGGGGGGCGGGGGTGAGAAGGGGGAATAGGATTGGTTTCAATACCGTGATGTCACTTCCACCACGAACCCAGAAGTGACCTCATCAGGTTAGCAGATTTGTGCGAGAAGCAGCACTGCAGGGTGAGAACCCCTTTATTGGCATGCCCCCCTCCTATAATGGTATTCCCAGTAGTAATGTATGG
>NW_015293198.1:0-299 GCF_001447785.1 Gekko japonicus | reverse complement strand
AAAAAAAAATGACTGAGCACCAGAACAAATATTGGACAGGGTGGGATGGGACTGATCTCTAGCACAGTTTTATTCCCACTGACATTCCTTGCAAGGTCTATATTGGTAGCTCACAAATAAGTCACACAATAAAGCAAAGCTAATTTCACTGGGGAAAAACAAGGCAACAATAGTTATAGAGAGCTTCTGGGCCAGAGAGGCGGCCCTGCAGCTTCAAGAATTCTGGGAAAGAGAGGATGAATCACAAGAAAGAGGAACATTTGTCTCTTCTGGGAAACATTTCTATCAAGCAATCTGTA
>NW_015293197.1:0-299 GCF_001447785.1 Gekko japonicus | reverse complement strand
AGTTTACTTTACACAGAGCCTAGTCTGTACCTGATAGCACCTGCATACAATCCACTCACCTGAGAAAGAAGGTTGTTCCTGTCACCACTGAAGCAGAATTCCATTAAACCCCCAACTGTGGACTTGATTACACAAGAATCAGCTGCTTCTCCATGACCTATATTCTCAGCCATGTTGCCTGTTAGTTCACATAAGGATTTAACAGTATCTATGCACCTCTGAAATGTCTGATACAGTCCATGGTTACTCTATTTATTTACTTCATTTAAACCCATACCTTTCTCCCCTGTGGGGACCTG
>NW_015293196.1:0-299 GCF_001447785.1 Gekko japonicus | reverse complement strand
ACCTGGCATCTCGGCCTCACTCTCCTTGTAGCAGCTGGATGGGATGGACACTCCAGTGGCCAGGGACCTGAGCCCGATCATGCTGCCACCACTGCGGTCATTCTCGCCCCAGCGCAGGTAGCTGGCCAGCCTGCATGCGACCAGCAGAAGGATGGGACAGGTGCTCCAGCAGGGGGGCACCTGATCCTGCTGCCACCACCTGAGCCTGGCCACAGATGGCCAGTTGGGCTGTGACTGAACAATGGATGCGCCAGCCACTCCAGCACACGGGGTGGGCTTTGGGCTGAATCCAATCCTGC
>NW_015293195.1:0-300 GCF_001447785.1 Gekko japonicus | reverse complement strand
GGACTTCCTTGCTGGTCTCCCATCCAAAGTACTAACCAAGGCTGACCTGTAATGTTCAGTAATCCATTCCATGTTTTGTTCCAGGCTACTAGAATCTGGAGCAGATCCAGTCCAGGTTTTACTCCGGTCTCCGGATAAACTGGCTATAGAGCAGCTGCCCTGAAGGACTCTGGTAGGTTTTGTGTTCCTTCATTCGTTTCTCCTGAGTAAAGTTACTCTATGTTGATAAAAGGACCACCAGCTTCTTCCTGGATGGTGGCAGCATCTTACATGACCCTGCTTAGCTTCTGAGGTCTGACA
>NW_015293194.1:0-299 GCF_001447785.1 Gekko japonicus | reverse complement strand
CAAGCCAAAGTGTCCTCGGCAAGATTGTCTCTTTAGCATTGCTGAAAGACAGAAGTGCTGGAGCTTTATAACAGGTGTTAGATGATGCAGTCCCTGTGAACTGCCTTTTCACCCCCAGGAAAGATGATATCAGTAAAGGCAAGGGGGCCTATCCTGTCCTTAGCACATCTTTCAAGGAAAGGCTTTGTATCTGTCCATGTGCCTTGTACAGAGGCACCAGCAGGAGGGAATAGGGGACTGACATGTGCCAGTGCAATGCCAGTATGTTTACATCATTTGCAGTTAAACCTGGAAGTGAC
>NW_015293193.1:0-299 GCF_001447785.1 Gekko japonicus | reverse complement strand
TCCTCCCCTCCCTGCGCCCCAGCAGACTTCCACTGCACCTAGCAAACTGCACATCCACGATCTGCTTACCAGAAGGCACACAAAGTGAAGGCAGCTGTCAGGCAGCCAACAAGTCCTGGCGGGGCAGAGGAGTTCCCTTTCCCAAGCCAGACTCTCTGTGAAGCCCTTGTAAAGTGGCCCCAGTGTCAGGGAATGGCCCGGGGAGGAGGCCCTGAGGCGGCACCCCCCTCCTGTTACCAGCTGACGGCACTACAGCCAGGCTGTCAAGCAGGAGGACAACCCCAACTTCCTCAAGATGG
>NW_015293192.1:0-299 GCF_001447785.1 Gekko japonicus | reverse complement strand
ACACCCAAACATTGCAGTGTGGTTGTAGGCTCTGAACAAAGCACTAATTGTTCAGATTTCAGTACTGGAATCATGGTCAGATGTTGTGGACTTGTGACTTTGAAAAGAAGCCTGTACGTCTTAATGCCAAAGTCCATGTCCATGAATTGTGTATTGCCTAGTTGTATTGCCCTGGCAGCATGCATTGTAACATAGATTATGTGGTGACCAGTGTTGCCAGCAACGATTTCATGGCCTTGTCGAACCCTAACATGAGTCCGTAAAGGTTAAAGTGAAATTTTCATACCAGCTCTAACACT
>NW_015293191.1:0-299 GCF_001447785.1 Gekko japonicus | reverse complement strand
CACTTTCTCTTGTTATTATTGTGAAGGTACACTGTTCTCCATAATATTGATTTGCATTCATGTTTGGTATAAAATTAAATTTTCCTGGAAGACACTCTCTTGACTCCGGAAAGATTGAGAGAAAGTGTACAGAGAGGAATTTCTCTCTTCTTCAAAATACTACAGGTTTGAATTCACTCACTGAAACTGACTGACTATAAATTTAGATCCATAAAAGGATTGCTTCATGCAATATACTGTTAATGTAAATCTTCTGCTACAAGAAATGGTGATGGCCATTGGGTTGTGTGGCTTTAAAA
>NW_015293190.1:0-299 GCF_001447785.1 Gekko japonicus | reverse complement strand
TATTTCCGTGGAAATGAGAGCGCGCGGGCACAAAGTTTAGTTAATGGAGCGGGCCTCTGCCGAGGCCAATCTACAGCAGATGATAAAGGCAACATATATTAGCTATGCATGAACATTGGCAAGAGTATCGCTTCGGCATTGTGTGGCAGTGGGGGGCTCTGGCAGAGACCGTTAAGGCTCCCGCCGCGTATCTATTGTGCTTTCTGTTTTCCTGTTTTGTATCTATCACCATGGCAGCGGAGAGTCTGTTCAAAAGTTTCCTGGTGGGGGAGGCGGGGAGGGGGAAATCAGTCGCAAAC
>NW_015293189.1:0-299 GCF_001447785.1 Gekko japonicus | reverse complement strand
GCCCCTTATGGGAGCCCCCAAAATGGGAGAGGTAGGCACACAGGCATGGCCTTTCAATGTCTGAACCACCAAAGAGTGGGGACTCCCATGCCCCACTCCCACCAAAGCTCCTACACCTGCAGCCAACACAACAAAGCATCCCGAATTCCATGCAACAAGGTATCCATGCCCCACTCCAAGAGATGCATCCCATCACTTCAAAATAAGGCAAGCTGCCTAAAAGAAATGTCAGAGTGCATACTAACTCCCCCACCCAGAGTCTTAACAAACTGATGCAGCCTTGCAAACCTTCCTTCTGG
>NW_015293188.1:0-299 GCF_001447785.1 Gekko japonicus | reverse complement strand
AAAAAAAAAAAAGAAGCAGATCAGAGTCCACAAAGATATAATATGCAATTCCAGTTAATGATTACCGGAGTTCTTACTGTTATCGCAGGTTTCATTGCTGTTTCTTTTTCGCTTTACATTTCTTTTAACTTGTCTTTCTTACGTTAGGACCCCACAACTCAGTAATTTCTGTATACTGAATCTGGACTATAAGGAGCCCCAATTCTGCAGTTGGAATACATTATAAAAATTAGACCTTATTGTCTATGCTTACTTAATTGTTAAAGATTTGTTCTACAGTTTAAGTTTTTAAATAACTT
>NW_015293187.1:0-299 GCF_001447785.1 Gekko japonicus | reverse complement strand
GATCTGGCCCAGGCGTATCAGCAACTGCCTGTGGATGCAGCCACAGCAGCCGCGCAGACGATTGTGATGCACCGTGGTGACTTCAAGGTGAATTGTTTACAATTTGGGGTTAGCGTCGCCCTGGGACTGTTCCAGGAGCTGATGGAACGTCTCTTGAAAGGTTTGCCTGGAGTTGTCCCTTATTTTGACAACATGTTAATGGCTGGGGCCTCTGACTTGGAACTGACAGCTTGTGTGCTAGAGGTCCTCCGCTGGCTGCAGGAGGTTGGTCTGAGGGTGAAAAAGGAAAAATGTGAGTT
>NW_015293186.1:0-299 GCF_001447785.1 Gekko japonicus | reverse complement strand
GACTAGGAACTACTATAGGATATCAGCAGGTAGTGGCTTTCTTTTGAAAACCATACAGATTAAGCCAGCACAACAGGACAATAGGTATCTGATGAAGCCTTTGATATAATCGGCACGCTTGCTCTCTCTTCTCCCTGAACCGCGTGGATGGAATGGAGACACGAAGAGATTTTTGTCTGAGAGATATCCATTGCAACTCATTCTCCCTGGTATTACAAATGGCTTTGTGAATGGAATACCAAATGATATTAATAAAAACTAGTATGATGAAATGCCAAAAGAGCAAAGAAAACTTTTTT
>NW_015293185.1:0-299 GCF_001447785.1 Gekko japonicus | reverse complement strand
AAGTCTCAGGCCCCTTGGAGAAGCCCTGCTTACCAATTCGTTCTCTCACTCCATGGGAGTTATAGCGCCATTTGTGGTAGTTTGGCAACATCTCCTTCAAGACAAACACGATGCAAGGCACTAGCCCCTGGCTTTGGGTACTACCAAGCTGCCCCTAGAGAAAGCAACCAGACCAAATAATATTTTGCAACAGGAAACCCCAACACACTGAACAACAACAGAAACCCTGATGTGGCAAGGATCAGGGAGCAAAATGCCTGCAGCACTACTCTGCACCTGAAAATCCCCTCCCTCCCTCC
>NW_015293184.1:0-299 GCF_001447785.1 Gekko japonicus | reverse complement strand
TCTTATGTTCTTATGTTCTTAAGGTTAGAACCAAAGCTGCTGTTTTCTGGGTTACAAACTTTTCAGCCTACCACTGTAGCTGTGCCACTAACTGAAGCTTGATATGGAGCCACTAGCGGATGATCACACGAAAAACTTCACTATGCTGTGGAAAGAATTACCAGTTAATTTTTATGCATTGAATGGCTGTTAAAGGATCAAAAGCAAGCTCGGATAGTTTCTTTTTCTGGCCATCTGACAGCACTGATTTGCTGTTCTGTGTCCCAACATATAGGACATTTCTAAATATCACCAGTCCA
>NW_015293183.1:0-299 GCF_001447785.1 Gekko japonicus | reverse complement strand
TAACAAGAGGGGAGATCTACACTGTAGCCTAGCCTGGGCATTTCCTTTATGGTGTCTTTGGCCCTGGAGTTTGAATCAGAAGCCTCTGAGGAAAAGTCTGAGGAGCGAGAAACATGGTCTGGGGGAGAGCAGGAAACTCTAGGAGACCTCTGACGGGCAGATGTCCCTGGTCTACCAGAAGTCTTACCTGAAAAATCTGCAGTGGGGGTCCTTCTAGAATGTGCCTCTGAAGAACCTGTAGTGGGAGCTCCATGGTAGAACTTTCCTTTGTCCCTCCAGAACCTGGGACAACTAAGTGC
>NW_015293182.1:0-300 GCF_001447785.1 Gekko japonicus | reverse complement strand
GATACTCTGCCACTGAGCCACAGCCCCCACTGCACTGCACCCCTCTCCCCTCCCAGCGCACAGTGGCTGCATGATCACCGGAAGTTTGCCAGGTCGATTTCTTCTTGTCATGCAGCCGTCAAAAGATACTGAAGCCGGGAGCCAAGAAAGTAGCAGCCTGAGCTAGCGAAAGAAGCTGGAGCCACCTTCCCTTTCCTGGGGTATCTGTCACGACACGTTATTTTATGAGCTCTGGCCCACAATAATCTTGCAGATCTTTAAGACAGCTTTAAGACAGTGACAGACTTCACGTTCCTGGGA
>NW_015293181.1:0-299 GCF_001447785.1 Gekko japonicus | reverse complement strand
GGGGTCTGAATTTGGGCTTATAGGATGAACACCCTCTGGAGTGGGTGCCCTTGGAGCTCAAATCCTTCTCCCACCCCACACAGACCCCTTTGGGAGAGGCTGAACATCCTTTCTTCTCTGAAAGATCGGAGGGGAGAGGATTGGGCTTCAGCGTCATGCGCCTCAGGGCAGGGGTCCCCAACCTTTCTGAATCTGCTGAGACCTCTGGAATTCTGACACAGGGCAATGGCGCAATCACAAAATGGCTGCCACCGGCAGTGGAGACAATCATAAAATGGCTGCCACAGGAGGAGGAGCCA
>NW_015293180.1:0-300 GCF_001447785.1 Gekko japonicus | reverse complement strand
ACATCTGGACTGGCATGTTCTTGCAGTACCAACAAAACATCTGTGGGGTTGAACCTGACCAGTGATTAAATGATTTCAGGTTTTCCCTCCTCAACAATGGCTGGAAAGACTGGGCAAGGGAATGCTGTGGGAGCACCTGGTATTCTTGTCAGTGATAGCCCTAAGCAGTTGTGGACCTGACCAGTCCCTGGATGGGAGGTTATTTATTTATCAAATTTATATCCTCCTCCATCTCCCCTGAACGGGAGTCAAGGTAGCTAACAATGTATAAAATGCACCAGATAAAAACAGTACCCCCCC
>NW_015293179.1:0-299 GCF_001447785.1 Gekko japonicus | reverse complement strand
CCACCGATTAGCACAAGGGTTTCACTCTGCAATCCAATTCATGCCTTTCTCCTTGGAGACCTCAGGGTCTGTTTCCACTCTGGAGAACCAAACTCCATCATTCTCATTGGTATCTGTGGTGGCGGCAGAAAAACAGTATATTTGCCAGCCTTCTGCAGATGGGAACAGGGACACTCTCTTTTCTTACACCAGGGTCTACAACTTCAGCCCTCACCCTCCTTGGCGCATGGCTGAGGGCCTCATCTGTTAGATTCGTTCATTGACCTACCAATATCTGCATCCAAAGTGTCTTATAAAGA
>NW_015293178.1:0-300 GCF_001447785.1 Gekko japonicus | reverse complement strand
TAAATAAATAAATAAATAAAATAGGACCACTCCCTTGTGATGCAATCATAAGCAGAGTTACATCATTTACCTCATAATAGTGTAACTGTGGTCAGGTTGGCACTGTAACTTGATCACTTTTGTGTTCTTTTTTTACTCCATAATACATAAGGTTAAGAAACCAATAAGTTTCAACTTCCTATTGACCTGGTTAGAGTGACAGACCAGCAGTGGCTTCTGTTGACTTTGAATGGTGTAACTTTCCTAGTACTAACCAACTCACACTGATATTCTCATACCTTCAGGACCATCTCTCCAGTA
>NW_015293177.1:0-300 GCF_001447785.1 Gekko japonicus | reverse complement strand
AAAAAAGAAATTAAGATTAAACTACATTTGTTTATGTTTGATTTGCATCATAAATATACTCCATAATTTAAATGTGGGTTATTCCTAACAGGTAGCCTTCCCTGACTGCCAGCATAGTGGCTCAGTGCTACCTGTGGCTTAAAAAAAAACTTAGCCTGCACAGAAATGTGTCCAGAGGGAAATCTCATCTCCTACCCCAATCTGCTACTTAAGCAACTAAGGATTTGGTTGATGTTGCTCAGCACCAAGGTCCCTGTCCCTAACTCTTTCAGCTGCATAAGCACATGAAGGGCTGTCTTG
>NW_015293176.1:0-300 GCF_001447785.1 Gekko japonicus | reverse complement strand
ATCGCGGGTCCACCCCTTGTAACTTCTAAAGCTGGGAAGCGTCTGGTTCAAGTGTTACTAGCTTGTCTGAGGCAAGCCACAATTCCCTCAGCCTGACAGCCACAAAATGGTGGTAACGTCAGCCTGCCTTATAGGACTAAGACTTAAACTGTGAGGATATTGAAGCATACTGAAGTCCTGAGATGTGTCAAGCTTCCTTATGAGCTTGGCAAGTGTTTAAACAGGAATCAGGCTACTCAGCAGCCTCCCTCCACGCCTCCACCTGAAGCCAGTTGATTCCCCACTCCTCCACATGGAGCC
>NW_015293175.1:0-300 GCF_001447785.1 Gekko japonicus | reverse complement strand
CGTATCTTTGATCACCTTTGAAACCCTCATGTACAGAAATGATCCAAGTTTCTGTAGCAAAAGAACAGGCATTGCTGACTTCTTCTTTTTTTAAAGGCCTTGTTTCTCTGCAATAAATGCAGATTTCCCGGCACCGCTATGGCAAGAAAGGCCCGGCTTCGGAAGATGACAGTTGGCAATGCGTGTCGATCGCGACTTAGACAGGAGGGGAAGTCTTTTCAGAAAACAGTGTGAATAGCCTTAGTGAGCAGCTAAGCCCCGCTGGTATGAGCAGAAAAGGGTTGCCAGACCACCACCCCC
>NW_015293174.1:0-300 GCF_001447785.1 Gekko japonicus | reverse complement strand
GGCTAGTTCATCCAAACTCCACTCCCCAACTCCCAGCAAGTGTGCCCGGAGCAGCAGTTTGGCTTTGCAGCTGCCACATTTCACAAATGTGGTGATCAGCACTTCCATCCTTGGGACAGAGCCACTGTTCTTCAGCTTATTTCGAGGCGAAGGACATTTTCTTTTGCATGAAGCCAGTCAGCTCCGGGCCAGGATACACCTTACATTTGACACGGGTTCCCAAGGGGGGGCCGGTAGCCATACACCGGGGCCCGGCCTGCTTCACATCCAATGGAAGCTCTCAAGGAGCAGTACTAACAT
>NW_015293173.1:0-300 GCF_001447785.1 Gekko japonicus | reverse complement strand
AATGGGAAGAAGCCAACACTGGAATTAGATAAGCTTGGAATGAGATACCTCCTATCTCTGACTACGCTGGTCGGCAGAGAAGCAAATGACAAATATTTCAACATTTAATTATTTAGGTCATAATATACGGTTTTATTTGACAATCTGTGGGTAAACTGTAGAGCTGAATAATTTTCTTTTTCTTCCTGTTGAAGGAACCTGATTACCTTCTCATTAGGCAGCCTCACTGGCCTAAATAACAGTTTTAAGCTGCAAAAGGAAATGGCGCACAGAATGGAACACAGCGTAGAAGCCTACGCT
>NW_015293172.1:0-300 GCF_001447785.1 Gekko japonicus | reverse complement strand
TGCCCCATTGAAAGTAAGTTATGCATGATCAAGTAGTATCTTATTATGGTCTTTGTGTAACCATGTGGGAAGCCAGTAGTCTGTAATCGCCTACTAACTGGAGAAATGAATTTTACCACATATTTACTCCCAATCATAGAACCGGAGAAGCAAAGGAGTAGTAATTTTTCCTCATTATTTAGCTTTTCATGTGGTTATGCACACACCCTAGTTAAGTGTGTATGTGTAAAGTGTCATTAAGTCACAGCCGACTTCTGACAACCCCATAGGGTTCAAGGCAAGAGACTAACAGAGGTGATT
>NW_015293171.1:0-300 GCF_001447785.1 Gekko japonicus | reverse complement strand
CCATCTCATAGGCTTTCATAAAGGTCCTACAAGATATGCTTGTAGCTTCATCATGAGTATGCCACCACCCTTGCTCAAGCCGTCTCAGCTCCCATTTCATCGTCCATAGCTCCAGGGTATACCAAGGAGCTAGTTTGGCATGGGAGCGAAGGCGACACCAGGTTGCAATTTCATTGATGGCTTTGGAAAGTCAGCTTTGCCAATCTTCCACCAGTTCATCTAACAAATCACTGAGGGGACTGGCTCCCTCAGAGCATTCTGGAATCCATTCGGATCCATAAGTCTCTGTGGGCAAGCATA
>NW_015293170.1:0-300 GCF_001447785.1 Gekko japonicus | reverse complement strand
CTAGGTTGGCAGGAGCTGGGACCAAGATAAAGCCAAATAAAGAGGCAGCTGAAATCTCTGGAATCACCACTGGAAAGGCCCTGCCCTGCAGAAAGAATTTCAGTAACAGAAGCCACCTTAGATCCAGAGAGATGCTGTGATTAGACTGCTGGATTAGGACTGGGGTGACTCGGTTTCCAATGCCCATTCAGTCATAAAGCTCAGCAGGTAACCAGACTGGCCTACCCCGAAGGGCTGTTCTGAGGAGCCAGTTTTGGAGTCAAAGTAGAAAACTGTGCATAAGATTTGAGTGAAAGATGC
>NW_015293169.1:0-300 GCF_001447785.1 Gekko japonicus | reverse complement strand
CAGATTCTCTGCCACTGAGCCACGGCCCCCCTCTCTAATTTTCTGCTCCCCAGGAACATCTTGAGCATCTGCCCAGGACTTATGATAGCTGCTCAGAAAACGAAATACGCAGCGCGATAAAGGATCACTTGCTTCTACATATATCTGCCTGGGAGTTGAAATCTTATAGAAATTTCTCAGTTTTCCCACATTCTTTTTTTTTTTGGTTGAGGTAATGTGACTGGCTACCAAAGGTATTGGTGCCTTTTCCAAAAACTCTTTTTTCCCAGAGGGGGGGAAGGGCCATGGCTCAGTGGTAGA
>NW_015293168.1:0-300 GCF_001447785.1 Gekko japonicus | reverse complement strand
AGTACATGGCTATCAGCCTCTAGTAATGGGGAAGGGAGATTGAGAGTGAGTGCGGCTAACTGCAAGGCTGCAGTGTAGTCCATGGGAGAGGGTCTCCAGGTATGAAAGATCAGGTAGCAGGTTATGCAAAAGACCTTTGCCTAAGAGCTGCCGCACAGACCTTGACGGACTAATGGTCTTGTAAGGCAAGTTCATGTTATCCTGGAGGGGGGGGGGAGAGCTGAGAGCGCGGCTTAGAACTATTGCCATGGAAGTTCTCCCTCTGTGGGTACGTTCAGACGGGGGCTTTATACCGGTTAG
>NW_015293167.1:0-300 GCF_001447785.1 Gekko japonicus | reverse complement strand
TCGAATCACAACAGGAGATGTCTGAAACAGTGCTAATCGATGCCTGAAACAGTGCCTCAAAAACAATGCTAATCAAGTACAAAGTGATGGAATGGATGACCTGGAAAGTGATTTCTTCATTACCTGATCCAATGACCTCCTCAATCTTGACAAAAGACACGTCAATTTCCTTGGCAAATTCCCGAATAGCTTCATTGGGGTCTTCGTAGGTGGAGGGGTCAATGTAGTATTTGACCCCAAGGCCTGTGAGGCAGAAGAGAGGCTCCCAAGTCATAAGAACATAATAGAATCCATGTTGGA
>NW_015293166.1:0-300 GCF_001447785.1 Gekko japonicus | reverse complement strand
AGTGACACAAGAACCAAGAAGAACAGTACTCTGAGCCAGCCCAGAGGACCTGTGAATTTAGAAAGAGTTAATCTCTGACACTGTGAGGTTTCATCAGACAGGTTTGAGGCCTGACATTTAGAGGTCAGAAGCTGTTCATGTGAGAGATAGAAGGGTTAGTTGAACAAGAGTGTGCATTAAAGATCATTGAAGATATCACATCTTTGGTTGAATTTCTCTGAGGAACTGAATTTAAAAAGGTTTTACAGTATTTTAGCAGGATTTCCTGGGGCTGTTGTGAAACTGCATATTATTATTATT
>NW_015293165.1:0-300 GCF_001447785.1 Gekko japonicus | reverse complement strand
GCTGTGTGGTGGCCTCAGAGCTGTGTACACTCACCTGAGAGTAAATCTCAGTTAGGTTTAATTTCAAGAAAGCTTATTTAGGATCGCATTGTATTATTGCTTGGTTTCCATAACACCTTCACTCACTGTTGTGTCAGATTAGTTTTAGGGAGTTCCTCCGCCAACTCCCGCAGCCCGTCAGAAAACGTGTCATCTCTGCATCCTTTTCCTCCACCAAGTAAAAAGTACGGTGTTTGTTTGTTTTTTGTTGTGGACAAATTGTAATCTTCGGACCATCAGAAAATCTTCCCGTTACAAGTT
>NW_015293164.1:0-300 GCF_001447785.1 Gekko japonicus | reverse complement strand
TGTGGAGAAATGTTCAGCAGCCAGGGAGCCGAGAGATGCCCCTGCGGCCTCTTGCAGCAGGCCAGGGCCACGAACTGTCTGGCGTGGAGCAGCTCGATCCTTCTCCGGCATGGCGGGAGACAAGCAGGTGCTTCCCCTTGAGCGCTTCCTTCTCCGCACGGAAGGACCTTGACAGATCCCTCTGAATTCCTTAAAAAGTTAGCAGTGCGCCGTGGTTTAAGCTTGCCCGAAGGTTACGCCCTCTGCCCCAGAGACCGACGCTGTAATGCTCAGAGTGGTGGGTGGCAGGCAAGCCGTGTA
>NW_015293163.1:0-300 GCF_001447785.1 Gekko japonicus | reverse complement strand
TCTGGATACAACAGTTTTTGTGAGAGAAGAAAGACTGGCGGTCCGCCCGTTCCATAAAGAAACAGATAGGAACTCGTTGTTGCATTATAAATCACACCATGTGAAACATCTAGTGCAAAACTTACCATATGGTCAGTTTTTGAGAATCAAAAGAAATTCATCTTTGGAAGAAGATTTTAGAGAGGAGGCTGACTAGCTAGTGGAACAATTCTATGAGAGGGGTTATCCCCCCTGGGTCATTGAAAATGCCCGCTGGAGAGCGGAAAGACGGAGCCGGGATGAGTTGTTTCAGGATAAAAA
>NW_015293162.1:0-300 GCF_001447785.1 Gekko japonicus | reverse complement strand
CCAGAAAGATCCCCCTGAGCTGGCAACCTCAGCCAGAATGGGAAGAAAACTGGGATACCTTCTGGGTACGGATGGTTGTACACGTGCCATTATGCATCAGTACAGAGAGGCAAGCAGTCTCTTATATTACACTCAAAACCACCTTGGTAAAAGAAAGCGGTTTTGGGAAGGATATACAGAGCAGATAGTGTCTGACCTAGTGTCTCTCCTAGCAAGGATCCCGGCCTGGAAAATGGGCCTTGCCCTTATACTAGGACTATCCCATACTAGGACTATACCCAGGGCTATTTTTGGGCAGGA
>NW_015293161.1:0-300 GCF_001447785.1 Gekko japonicus | reverse complement strand
TTGTTTTTCTGTAGATTGAAGAAAGTAACTAATCTTCACACATCTTGTGGCCAACTCTTCTTTGTGACGTCAGGTGTGCCATTACTCATCAAGGCCAGTATGGTGCTGGCTTGGCTGTTTCTCCATCTGCATGGTTCCAAACACTGTTCCGAACTGAAAGTGGGATGGACTGGATGAGACCTGCATCTCTAATTTCTGCTGACCATCCTCATCTGTACCACCAGTACCTCATAACTCTGTTGCTGTGTGGCATTCTGCTGTAGTAATTCTGTGTTACAAACAGTGCTCCCTCTAAGCTGT
>NW_015293160.1:0-300 GCF_001447785.1 Gekko japonicus | reverse complement strand
ATTGAGCACTTGTAAACATTATCGGGCAGGAGTAGATCTCTCCCTTCAGCAAGACCTTTCGGGGTGGCATTACCAGGGCAATCCTACAGTGTTCTTCTCGCCCAAAGTGGCAATGCACAGGAACGATATGAAGACCCTATGTGGGTGCTGATAATAAGAATGCTTGTATAATTGCTAATTAGGACCATCTGCATACATAGTGCTTTTCAAAATATCATGAGTAAAAATACCTCAGAACAGAATGTACCTCGGAAACATACCTTGAGGGATTTTTAATATTTAGTATTTATTCCTGTTTTT
>NW_015293159.1:0-300 GCF_001447785.1 Gekko japonicus | reverse complement strand
CCCACCTGGAGGCTGGCAACCCTAAGTAGTTTTAAGAGACAGGCACAGAGTCCCAATGCTCTGGCCAAGCAGCTGAACTGGCCCCCTTTATTCCACCCCTCTGCTTTTATACTCTATTTGTGTTCTAAAGTATAAATAGCTGGATTCTTATAGCATGACTCCTGGCCTTGGTAAGGCATGTCCAGTCTCGGCTATTGTTTTGTTTCTGTGATTAGCTGATGAGCAGGGAGGAAGTCGCTTTTGCCGCTTCCCTCTTCCGGCCCATGTTTCCCGCAGGGCTCTTCAACAGCCCTCAAGGTT
>NW_015293158.1:0-300 GCF_001447785.1 Gekko japonicus | reverse complement strand
AGAGCAGTGCAAGAGAACTCACAGCGATGAGTACCAATTTGTGAACGGCAGCTGAAAAGAAGGTAAGGGCAAAACTTGGAGATGAGTGAAGGGGTCATAAATAAAGCATAGCAAAAATGAATGGGTATAGGAAGATACATTACAAAAATATCAGAATAACCTTATACAATCAGACCAAAGGTCCATTTCATTCAGCATCCTTTTCCCCTTAATGATCAAACAGATATCTCTGGGTACCCATTAAGTATGGAGTGCAAGCTTGTCATATTTTACAATCTCCTATACAGGTTACTTTTCAGG
>NW_015293157.1:0-300 GCF_001447785.1 Gekko japonicus | reverse complement strand
GTTGCCCTCATGGGGGAAGAAGCCCTTCCACCCGGATGCCCACACTGCTCGCCTCCTGACTGGCTTCTCCCCCACCGGTCCCTTGACACAACCGTCAAAGCAGCCCCAGAAGTAGGGTGACAACAAGGGCCAGGTCAGGCCACGCCACACCTACCTGCCCCTGGCTGCCCACCCGAGACCCTATTTGCAGCAAGGACAGCCAGGCGGCTCATTGCAGGCGTGGGGTGGGCCAAGGCTGCCGGAGCCCCGTCTGCGCCCAGGCTGCCTCAGTCCCCTGCTCAATGGGAGGAGGCATGCAGT
>NW_015293156.1:0-300 GCF_001447785.1 Gekko japonicus | reverse complement strand
CTCCGGACTTCTCCTGAAGAGGACCTGCAAGTGTTAATGCAGCTGTCATTTCCCAGCTTGCTTTGTAAACTTTTGCGGATGACTCTGGACTCAGTTGCCTTTTTGATGCCAGATTTATTTAAGTATTTCAATATAACAGGGAACTTATTGATTAAAACATTAGTCTTTGTAAATCCATGATATCTGTAAGATCCACAGTCCTAAAATGTGTCTATAGGTTGAGGGGAGCACAAGACCTTTTTAAAGTGATTAACAGCACAATCCTAAGGAAACTTTCCTAGGAGTAAGCCTATTGAATAG
>NW_015293155.1:0-300 GCF_001447785.1 Gekko japonicus | reverse complement strand
GTTCAGTTTGAATGACTGGAAAAGAGGATCAGAGACAGGTTACTGGTGGGACATTTCTAAGCTTAAAATTCCACCACTCAACCTCTCCAAATTCATTTACCACCTAAAAGAGCCATTTTCAAGAGTGGGATTGTAAACAAAATTTGCTTCCCTCTGGAAGAGCTGGATTTAAGAAGGAAGATTATGGGATGTTCTCCTATAAGTTACAGAGAATGAGGAAACTTGCTAGGCCAGACATGAGCTAGAATGAGGTGGTAGATGGCTGTGATGCTAGAATGAACTGCAGCAAATGACATTTTT
>NW_015293154.1:0-300 GCF_001447785.1 Gekko japonicus | reverse complement strand
AACAACGAAAGAATAAGACAATAAGATTTCCTGATAGAGCCACTGGAGGAAAAAGACAGCAGGTTTTTTAAAACATATGCTATAAGCACTTGAGGTTTTAGATACAGAGGGAGACCTAGACCCAGAAGCGGAGCAGCCGATCACCTGACTGGTGGAGGTTGCTTGGTTCCTTGCTTCCAGTTAGAAGCAGCTCCTCAGTCCACAGTGAATGTTGACGGCACTTTGTCAACTGAGAGCAGAGCCTCCCGTTTTGAATGCCACTCAGTATGGAACAAACAAAACTGCCAATCTGCATGGGGG
>NW_015293153.1:0-300 GCF_001447785.1 Gekko japonicus | reverse complement strand
GGGGTATAAATCAAATAAATAAATAAACCAATTAAAATAAATAAAGTCAATTACCTTTGGAAACACACCTTAGAGAAGGAATTTCCATGGAGGAGTCTGTGTTCAGACTACTCCATGTACAGCGCCAGCTTTAGGTGAATAACTTCCCTTTGGGGTTCTTTAGGATCAGGGGGAAAGGCTGGGTGAGAACAAGGGCCCACTCCTCACCTGTGTCACACCTTGTCAGAAAAATCAGGCTTTTAAACAACATTCTTGGAGCTGAGGTATGACCCTGATCAAAGTGGTGAACCTGGAGACAAC
>NW_015293152.1:0-300 GCF_001447785.1 Gekko japonicus | reverse complement strand
GTGGAGTAAAATCAAAGTAATTTGAACAGATGATGCAGATGCTGATTTATATTGTAGCATCTGGATGCATGAAGTATAGTAAGATAAACAAAATACAAGTTTCCTACTGCCAAAGAATATACAGTCTTAAGTCTCGACAGTGAAGGAGAGCAGAGAAAGGCAAAGTCAATATCCTTAACTACCATCAGGGTTTGTTTTGTGTAGTACTCACTGGTACTGAGTACCAGCACCTGGGGGTGGGGGCTTTTGCAGGTCCTTGATGGAGGAATTGCTGCCAATCAGCAGGTGTATGAATATTGG
>NW_015293151.1:0-300 GCF_001447785.1 Gekko japonicus | reverse complement strand
GGTGGCCTGTTTGCTCTAGCTAGAAGGCCAGGCCTGGGAAATGAGCTTGAGGGAAGCTGCTGTGTGGAGTAGCAGAAGTTCTTGGCTGCAGGAGAGCTCTTCTTAGATCGATGCAACAAGAGAGGTTGGGCGACAGGATGGCCAGGAAAGAACGGGGGGGGGGGTGCACTTCATGTACATCGCCAAAACTCCACAGGGAAATGGTTGGGCAGAAAGGTGCACTGTCCCTGGCCGTGGGAAGAGGAGGGCTTCTTCACCAGGATCCTCTGGGACCTGCAGAGGCCTCCGCCATCCTCCCCA
>NW_015293150.1:0-300 GCF_001447785.1 Gekko japonicus | reverse complement strand
AAAAAAAAAAAAGGCATATACCATTTACTTTGGTTTAAAGTAGCAATTTAAAGCTCCAGGCTCACGTACTTTAGGGGGAAATAAGAGAGTACGGAGGCTTAATTAAAAACTAAATATAGTTTGGTGTTATACCAAGTTTACAAGAAGGTAACCACTGTTTTGTTTTTATGGTACAGAAATCATGGGCGTGGAGTGCAAAGTCAGGGATTCTTTGGCGTCGCCTCCAGTGCCGGTTTTTAAATCCTCTGCATGTTCCATCGACGCTGCCTCTGCCGGAGACTGGGTGTTTTCCCTTTTCCC
>NW_015293149.1:0-300 GCF_001447785.1 Gekko japonicus | reverse complement strand
ATGCATCGTGGTGGTTCATGCCAGGGCTCAGCAGGAGGGGAAGGTGGTGGCTCTGGTGTGTATCAAGGCCCCCCCACCGCCAATGAGCGGTTTCAGTTTCCGAGGGAGGGGTTCTCCTGCCTCGCTTTTTAAATGGAAACCTGCAATTAGCTCATGTTAGGAAAGAGAATGATTAAGGCCTGGCATAACGAGCTGAATCGATGCTGTGATGTGTGTGCAGACACACGCACGTAAATCAAGGCAACCGACAGCAGGCAGCTGATAAATATCCATTTAGAGAAACTAACCAATCTTGACCTA
>NW_015293148.1:0-300 GCF_001447785.1 Gekko japonicus | reverse complement strand
AAACCCTACAGGGTTGCCATAGGTCTGTTGTGACTTGCCTGCCCTTTCCATCGCCAGTGTATTTCAGCAAGAATCACAGTGCATTCTTGTGTAGAGTTCCTTCAGCCTAAGCTGACTGAAATCAATGGGCTTAGACAAGGGTAACTCTGCATAGGATTGCACTGTACAAGTACTATGTACCTGCAATCCCTTGCTACCAAGAAATGAGCCGCAGCCATTTGGCATTAATGGCAGCTTCCAAACACTCTTTAATGGCAGTTCAGCCCTGATTTGATCTAGAACACACTTGTTTGTCTTTCC
>NW_015293147.1:0-300 GCF_001447785.1 Gekko japonicus | reverse complement strand
ATTTCAGTAGATTTCAGTTTTAACATTTTGTCTTCATTTTATTATAGCTGTGACATCTGTTTAGATTCTTTTTGCCATGTAACTCTTTTGTGTTCTACCTCGTTGTCTGGGATTGAAATGGTCCAGGGGCGTATTACTGGGCCCCTTCGCCTATGAGATCCTGCCTGCCAACCTTCAGACAGATAGGACAAAGTGCCTCTGTTTGGGAGGCAATTGATTTTTTTGGCTGAGAATAGTCATGGACAGGCATGACAATGCTGGTGTGAATTCCCCTCCCTTCCCTAGCATCATTCAGCAGGG
>NW_015293146.1:0-300 GCF_001447785.1 Gekko japonicus | reverse complement strand
CATTGATCACCTAGCTGCATATAGACCCTTATTTCCCTGTAAACTTTCATTTCAGCTAGAGACAATGACATAATTTAGTAATGACTGGGTGTCCGGGACTGACGCCCTGCGCTGGCCCTGACGAACCTGTCCGCTCCTCCACAACCCCACCAGGCCTGGCCCTGACACACCAGTCGCCACGCCAGAGAGGATGGAGGAGGCCTGGAGCTTCCTCGGCAAGGAGGAGGCAGCTGGCATGGACTGGAGTGGCCTGAAGCCGGCGGGCCCGTCCCAGACACAGAGAGGGCCGTGAAAGGGCTG
>NW_015293145.1:0-300 GCF_001447785.1 Gekko japonicus | reverse complement strand
TTTTTTTAAGAAAACACTAAAAATAATATAAATAAGACAGCATTTATAAGAACACATAAAAGGTCACAATTTGTAAACTCCAGTTCAGGCTGCCAATAGATGAAAAGTCACTAAAGCCTGGAAATGGTTAATCAGAGCATCCTGTTCTACTGGCGGCATAGGGCCAAAGGAGAAGAGGAGGCCAGTTTCAGCCTCCTCCTAAGTCCCTACTAAACCTGGGTTAATCAGGCCTAACATAGGTTCAGAGCAAGAGGGATGTTGGTGTTTCTTACTATTTGGAGTCTTTGGACTAGCTGCCTC
>NW_015293144.1:0-300 GCF_001447785.1 Gekko japonicus | reverse complement strand
AGACCAGGGTTCAAATTCCCCCTTGGAGAAGGGGGTAAAAAATAAAAATACAACTGCTATTGAAAGGCCACTTCTGATTGAGGTTCAGAGGTTAATATTTCAGAGATGGCGTTCTGAATACAAATTACCCGTTTCCACCTAAAGCAAGGTCTTGTAGCTACACTCCCAAAGAGGAATGACACAGTTCACATTAAGATTTAGATGAACTGGGAGTTCCAGATCTCGCCAGCGCTGGCTGACTCTCCATCCACTTCAACATCCAATTTACTCCACAACATCTGGTTCAGAAGGTGACCTGAC
>NW_015293143.1:0-300 GCF_001447785.1 Gekko japonicus | reverse complement strand
TGTGGCTGCCTGATGATTCTTGTGAGGCTCCCATCACAGTCTACTCTGATTCCCATGGAACAGAATCATGCACAAATCAATAAGGAAGCTCTCACCTTTGTGGCCAATGTGAAGACATTACATGATTACGAGTTATTGTTGGTTAGGGTTGTCAGGTCCGATCGTTGCACCAGCTGTGGTGGGTGAGGGACATTCCGGGAGTGGGGAAGAGCATTGTGACATGCCTACGTAAAATGGAAGTGACATAGGCACATCAGGGACGTCAGGGGGTATGATGTTCTGGTTTGGGGGCAAAACTCT
>NW_015293142.1:0-300 GCF_001447785.1 Gekko japonicus | reverse complement strand
ACTGTGCGACTGAACAACAAAATAGGCACGGGACATCACCACACCTTGTGTACATCGTTAACAGGGCCAGAAGTCTAATTGAAGACATTATTTTTATGTGAAGTGTTTTGAGTAAAGGCATAAATGGGGGGGGGGAGCTATTTATACCCTTTTCAACCCAATGGGGATACAAGCAGAACTTACAAGATTGTTTTCCCCTCCTCCATTTTAACCTCACAGCAACTCTGTGAGGTAAGATAGGCTGAGAGAGTCTGACTGGCCGAAGGTCACGGAGCTTCCGTGGGAGAGTGGAGGTTTGAA
>NW_015293141.1:0-300 GCF_001447785.1 Gekko japonicus | reverse complement strand
AGGGAGTTTTTGAAGAACACGGTAGGTTGCAAAAACTGGTTTGGATCCTAGAAACAAGTTCAATGCATTCTAGATCATCTTTGCTGTGGAGCACATTTCCTCTAAAATGTCCATTTGTGCAAGGGCCAATTGAAAAGCTTTGATCTTGTACAAGTGGAATTTTTAGAGGGATCGGAAGCACACTCTGTGCAGAGAATATCTAGTGCACACTGAACGTGTTCAGAGGATCCAGGCCACTGAACTTACAAAGCAACTGAGTAGGGTTGTCAGCCATTTTGGCAACCAGCAGGAAAGGGAGGG
>NW_015293140.1:0-300 GCF_001447785.1 Gekko japonicus | reverse complement strand
TTCACATTTTGAGCATGTTTTTGTAAAGTTCACAGGAAGTAGCGGACTCAGAATTATAGCAATACACCCAGACTGGCGAGTCCCAGTTGGGATAAAGAGAAACATGGAAAAACCCATAACAGATTCATAATCAAGCCCATAGCACAACCTGCTCCGAGTACATATCGTACATCCTACTTCTACATATATTTACATGCTGAAAAGCCTTTTGGAAGGTTTTTCTTCTTTGGACCTTGTGAAACAAAGGTGGTTTTACAGAATTTTTGGAACGTTTTATGCAGAGGAAGGCAATGACAAACC
>NW_015293139.1:0-300 GCF_001447785.1 Gekko japonicus | reverse complement strand
CATCTGTTCTTCCATCTCCAAGGATTGACTACTACAGTGTATTTCAATTGGGGCTGTCCTTGAATGCGTAGAAGTTGCAGCTGTTGTATAGAATGCTGCCTCATTCTGTTATGGGAATGCAGAAAAGGTATCATGAGACTTTGAATGATACCGAGTTGTTGTTGGTTGTCTAGCCCAGTTTAAGGTGCTATAAAGCCATAAATACCTTGGCAGAGTAGACCTGGGATATCCTTTTTCCCCTGTTCAGACTCTCTTAAGATCTGCAAGGGGCAGGCCCCACAAGAATTTCTCCTGTAAATG
>NW_015293138.1:0-300 GCF_001447785.1 Gekko japonicus | reverse complement strand
TTTTCTACGAAATGACCCCTGACTGGGAGTCTGGAACAGGACAGCAGAAATGGCAGAAATCACACACACCCCTCAGCACAATCCAGCAGTTCGCATAACCTCAATGCAGTAAATGGACCATTACCTTAATTGGTGCAAGGCCTAGTTCGCATTGCGTGTTTCGGCTATACCAGTGCCAATCTGCAGTGGAGATTCACTTGATGGAATGCTTCCCCATGGGGCAAAGAAAGATATTTACATATAAAAAACTAGATACTATGAAGAAAGCTAGGCCAGAACTAGGGATGCCAGCCTCCAGGT
>NW_015293137.1:0-300 GCF_001447785.1 Gekko japonicus | reverse complement strand
CCGACTGCTCAGCAATTTCACTGAGTGCTATTCCTCTGTGCTCTCCTACTCCTCGTGAGGCACGGCAGGTCAAGTGCCAGCCAAAACGTCTGGGGAAGAACAAGGCAGCTGTGGAGAAAGGGAATTAAAATCTCCACCACCCACTGTGGCCAGCTGTCTCTTTTCCTGGGTTTCTGCCATCGTGTCAGTTTCACTTTCTCTTCTTTGCAGCCAGCTTGCTGTCTTTCCCAAAAGCTGACCAGGTGCTGGAATGAGACCATGGACGCTGCAGAGGGGAAGGTGTTAGAGAAGATGGCCCCT
>NW_015293136.1:0-300 GCF_001447785.1 Gekko japonicus | reverse complement strand
CTGTGGGTGGCATTGAAATTAGGGTCCTCTTCTGGCTCAGATTCAAGGTCCGCCCCAGGGGATGTGTGTGTCTCTCTCCTGAAGCTATTGCAGACGGCTCCTTGACTGTTTTCTGGTTTCTCTAAATCCCCAGGGGTGTAGCTTCTGCTCGATATAGAAAGGGGTGGGGTGTGGCTGAGAGGAGGAATGTGTAGGAGACATTTCTCTGGGGGCCCAGCTAAGAGATAGGATGCTGTGTGTGTGTTTGTGTGTACGTCTGGTTTGAGAGCGGCAGATGCGCCAACTTACAGCTGTAGCAGT
>NW_015293135.1:0-300 GCF_001447785.1 Gekko japonicus | reverse complement strand
CAGGGGTGTCGAACTCATTTGTTTTGAGGTTCCTCATTTCCTCTTAGGGTTTGTCTGTATTATGCAGTGGTTCATGGATAAACTGCATAATTTTAGATCTGCAATGTCAACTGACTACAGCTTGTTTTGTTTCTAATGCCTCTTTTATGGTGAGTTGTAATGAGAAACTGAAGCAGAAACTAAAGAAACAGATAGTGGTCATGCCTAGTGCGTCACTGAACCTCAGTATGCTGTGAGCACTTCTGGGATTTGAATTGCGTAATGGTTTTATGGAAAGGTGCTCTTTTAAATCTTTTTTTT
>NW_015293134.1:0-300 GCF_001447785.1 Gekko japonicus | reverse complement strand
GGATAATTCACAGACCCTGACAGATTATGAGTATCGCAAATCTCAGACTGCTGGATGATGTATGCACACACCACGAGAGAATGAACTGCCAATATTAGATACAATTTACAAACATGGATTTTTATGTGCGAGCATGGAAATGACAAAGCAAGATCCATGTTCCTAATTATGTCGCCGATCGGACACACAGGGTATAAAACACGCAAGAATTCATCAAAGCCTGAGGCGGCTTATTACACAGGTTCGCCAACCTCCAGGAGGTATACTGTACCTGAAAAACACTGTGATTTTTAAGGAATA
>NW_015293133.1:0-300 GCF_001447785.1 Gekko japonicus | reverse complement strand
CCAGTCCTGGCAAAAGTGAAGCTGCCTCATTTGAAGCAAACTGCGGGGCTGCCCTTGTGAAATTTCCAGCCAGCATCTTTAAACGTTTTTCAGCCAGGCCTGGCTGATGACCATGTTTGTCATAAAAGCCTGTTCCTCGGCACCACTCGTTTCCAGCTGTCGCCCATGCCCAAGCCTTCCAGACATTTACATTTTCTGCTGTGATCAAGACAAACACAGAGCAGGATTTGGGAGCCTTTAAAATACTGCAAGATTTGGCCTATGCATTGGGCTGCCACAGGGGTCATTTCGTAGAAAAAG
>NW_015293132.1:0-300 GCF_001447785.1 Gekko japonicus | reverse complement strand
CTGGCCAAAAGGCTCTTTCAAACCCTGTAGTGGAACCCAAGTCAATGCTTTCAAGGAAGGTGCATGGAAATTTAAGACTCTGCACAGGTCTACAGTCCGAAGCTAGGGAATCTACACTCTTTAGAGATGTTGCTGCAGACTGGTTGAATACAACAGTAACCAATACCAACTGTGATGTTATCATACTCTCTGTTCCAATGAATGACTGCAGGGACAGTGAGACCTCCCACCATAATTTGTCTTCCTTAGCAAATGTGCAGACCCATACTTTGGATATTGACAATGGTTGTGTTATTTTTT
>NW_015293131.1:0-300 GCF_001447785.1 Gekko japonicus | reverse complement strand
TGAAGAACTTATGCTAGCAATTTATTACCATGTTTTGGTTATAACACTGTATTTATATTAACTGTTGCTGTGTTTTCATATGTACTGTTGGCATTTTTGCCCTGTTCTGTAAGCCGCCCTGAGCCGGCCTTGGCCAGGGGGGTGGGATATAAATTAAATAAATCAAATCAAATTCCTCTTGGGGTTTTCAAGGTAGAGGTGGGTTCCATTGCTTTCCTTTCCATAGCAATCCAGGTCTTCCTTGATGGTCTCCCATCCAAGTCCTGATCATGGGTGACCTTGCTTAGCTTCCAAACTCTA
>NW_015293130.1:0-300 GCF_001447785.1 Gekko japonicus | reverse complement strand
AAAGTAACTTGGAAGAGATTAGAAGCGGGTTTTCAGCCCACAAATCTTCGGTTCTCTGAAAGCCCTGAAGATTAAAGTTGAGAACCTGAAGCTATTGATGTTTCAGAAACTGATTCTGATTAGCGAAAGAAACTTGATGGTGGTATGTTGGACCTATTATTTATCGCTTAAATGATGTGATATAGGTACCATGTGGATAATATTGTCTGCAGTTATTCTGACACTTATTCTGTGCAGTCGTGATACATTACTGAGCCGATCAATGTTGTTTTAAAGTTTAACTCAATATCCAGATTTACT
>NW_015293129.1:0-300 GCF_001447785.1 Gekko japonicus | reverse complement strand
GCTTAGAGGGAACACTGCCTATGACCCCAGTGACCTTAGCCATTCAAATCTACATAGCCCCTGGTTTCAGTCTGTCAGTCACTCGCAACTATAATAGAATGTTGAGAGACATAATTGTAGTGTTGCATACTGACCTTGAGGTAGGCATTTAGATATTATGTATGTGCCTATATGTGTTGTATTCATTTACTTCCTACTGATGGAGTGTTAGCTGGATGGACACCAGTTTTGCAGGAGAGAGTCCTGTTTGAGGGCTCATGTGGAAGGCCAATTAGTATGATATTCAGATTTGGTCCTAGT
>NW_015293128.1:0-300 GCF_001447785.1 Gekko japonicus | reverse complement strand
TGTGACTTCCCTGACCTCCACTGATGTTTATAGGACCAAAAAAAGAGAAACGAGTTGACAGAAAACACAGGGATTGTGCAATGTGTAGTCAGGACCCACCACAGCAAAACAGAGGGTGGATGGAAATGTATAATTGTCCAGGAGCAATTAGAAATCCAGATTAAAGGGCATCACCCTGATCCCAGTGATATTCAAGCACACAGATGAGCATTGTAGATCAGACACATTTTAGCCAGCACAAAGCGGTGCTCAAAATCTTACGACGATTGTTACCGTTATACAGGGGGTGTCGAACTCATT
>NW_015293127.1:0-300 GCF_001447785.1 Gekko japonicus | reverse complement strand
GCCAGACATCAAAAGGCCTACTGACACTTTCTCGTGCTCTGAGCACCTGATTAGGTCAGAGGACACATGGGAGATTCGTACTATGCTCACTCCATGCCTTGCGCAGCTTAAGACATCCCATTTTCCCAAGATGGCGCTGTGGAAATCCCACCTTGCAAAGTGAAAAGAGCTTTCCAGGTAACAGGAAAACATTTAAGTTTTGAATCCCCTGAAAGAAGACTATAGCAATCATGTTTTCTCAAAGGTGATGTAGTTTTAATGGAATGGCGGACTCGATTGTAAAATACTTCTGCTGGAAAA
>NW_015293126.1:0-300 GCF_001447785.1 Gekko japonicus | reverse complement strand
TGAGGCTGTAAAACTAGCTGAGAAGACTCACCCACACTGCTAGGTTGGATGGAGCTGAAACCCACATAGCTCCTTGGTACGTCCCCCTGGAGTGACCGGGAAGACTGCCCAGTCGTTGTCCACTCGGCAGGTCTTAGCTTTGTAGAGCCCCTGTTGTTAAGCTTGTGGTCCAGCTTTGAAAGCACTGGTTTATTTGTTCACGAAAACTTTCCACTGTTTTGGCAGTCAATAAAGAGAGCTCATTCAAAACACTGCTGGAACTTCTAGCATTTTCCTCACCCTCCTGTAACAGGGGGTTGC
>NW_015293125.1:0-300 GCF_001447785.1 Gekko japonicus | reverse complement strand
TAGGCTATCGCATCTCCCTGTTGCTCAACTGGCCTGAGGAGTGAATTGGCCTATAAACAGGCTTTTTACCTTCCTAGGGATTCTTGAGTGAGGGAAGGGTTCTGTTTTCAGTGCGAATATGGTGGTGAGAAGAGACTTGAAGCCTGCCATTTTCCCTGTAGCGTATCAGTGTACTCTATTTCTTTCATCATTTTTTCTTTCTTCGTAGCTGACTTGATATTAGAACCTGGCCAAGAGAAAACATGCTTTTAACAGTAGAATACAGCAAGGTATGGAGAGGAGGATCGGAATCAGTTCCAT
>NW_015293124.1:0-300 GCF_001447785.1 Gekko japonicus | reverse complement strand
CAGCACAATGGGTCTTGGATCGGGTCCCAAAGCAAAGATATGAATGATGTGTTTGTCTTAAAGGTGCATTATTGTTATTCTCCGGGGATACATCCTGGAAACAGCTGAAGCGCTCTGTACCTCATTTGGGTCCCCCACTGGATTCTTTTAAAAAATTAGAGGCAGAGATAAAGTGAACATCTTATGAAAGAAGTAGTCTCTTACCCTGCCCTGTCCCTTGTAACAGGAAGCAGCTCCAACTCCATGGGGCTAACAGTCCGCCCGCAGAAAATGTTGCCCGCCCCATTTCTATTGTTATCA
>NW_015293123.1:0-300 GCF_001447785.1 Gekko japonicus | reverse complement strand
ACGGGATGTCTTAATTAGCCCTATTTTGCGTTAACAGGCATAGCCTCCCAGAAGAGAGGCTTCTGTCTTTTATCAGATCGGTGTTCCCATATTACCCACTCAGCAGCGAAGTTTCTTTTGATTGCTATGAGGATTAGGGAACATAAGAGTAAAGTTCTGAAGAGATGGTTGATTTTTGATTGTATTCTGTATATGCAGATACTGGTTTGCTTTGATTTTAATTTATGCCCATAAAGGTACTGACTGGCTAACTGAGAAAGATTTTGGTTTCCCGGAAGCTGCCTGGTGGGTCCTGCTAGA
>NW_015293122.1:0-300 GCF_001447785.1 Gekko japonicus | reverse complement strand
TCCCCATTTTGATCTTGCTTTCCCTGCGTGAACTGAACCTGCGATTCTTTCTCTCTGCATCATATTCTGTTCCATCACACTGCAGTGTACGCGTTTGGTAATTTGTCATGTCAGTCTATCGGAATTACGGTTGTGTGTCCGTTATATGTTTAAATGGTACACGCGCCCTATAAATCGAATATTAAACCTGCAGGATGCACGCGTACAATAGAAATGAATCTACAAAAGCAATCGCTAGTCGTGGCATTTGTTCGCTTCAGGTCTCACTTCTTTTCAGGACAAATGGAAATAAATGGGGGG
>NW_015293121.1:0-300 GCF_001447785.1 Gekko japonicus | reverse complement strand
GGGAGGGGACTCCTTAAGTAATTTCTTCGTCTTCCTCTTCTTCTCAGACAGACATTGGAAATGAGAAGACAAGAAGTGAGCTGACGTCCATTTTCAGTGCTGCTGGCCAGATCTGAACAAGAGGGGCTTGTGCAGCATTGGCCAAACTACTTGGGCTTGCTTGCTCCTGGCTGCTGGCGGCCCTCGAAACCAAGAAATTTCTCTGTAACTTAAATGGCCACTCCCTCTTCCTTCATGAAGTGGAATCTCCCATGCTTGAATAATTGTTCGAACAGTCAATGCTCCCGCTAAGCTGTGGAG
>NW_015293120.1:0-300 GCF_001447785.1 Gekko japonicus | reverse complement strand
CTCGAGATCTGAGATGTGCCACTACGACTGCAAGGCATTTAGTAAATACCCGAGGTGCCGTAGATAAACCAAAAGGCAGTACCATATATTCATAGGATTTGCCATTTAACATAAAACGAAGATATTTTGTATGGGAGTCATGAATTTTAATATGAAAATAAGCATCCTGTAAATCTAGGACGGCAAACCAATCTCCCTCCGCAAGAAACTGTGCTACTGAGGACAATGTAAGCATTTTAAATTTTTGAACATGTAAGAACTTGTTTAAACCCCTTAAATCCAAAATAGGACGGGAACCCC
>NW_015293119.1:0-300 GCF_001447785.1 Gekko japonicus | reverse complement strand
GAAAACAGTTTTATTGAAATCTCTATAGTAATGAGAAATCAACAAATCACAAGAACCTCTGTTCAGGCTAGACCAATATCAGCCAACACCTGGAGTCTGACCACTGTTGTTCTTTGGGGTAGCAGAAGGTGCAGGGGTATATACTCTCTTTGATTCTCTGTTTATTTTTATGACCTGTTGATTTCCTATTAGAGATTTCAATAAGACTGTTTTCCTTCACCACTGGTGTGTTTATTGCCTTTCAGTCCCTTAAGGGAAAAGAACCTTCTTTGCCTCTTGGCAATGCATCAAGACTGCAGC
>NW_015293118.1:0-300 GCF_001447785.1 Gekko japonicus | reverse complement strand
TTTGTGTGCTGGGCCCCCTTCCACGTGCTGCAGCTGGTGCAGCTGGCCGTCCATCGGCCCACCCTGCCGTTCTACTATGCCTACAACGTGGCCATCAGCATGGGCTACGCCAACAGCTGCCTGAACCCTTTCATTTACATCTTGCTTGGGCAGAACGTCCGCAGGAGGATCGTGGTCTCCGTGCGGCCCGCGGCTTTCGGAGAGGACACCTCTCACAACCGGCTCAAGAGTGCACAGGGAGAAGGCAGCGACTTTGGGCAACCGCTGCTGCACTTGGTCTCCGTCTCGGCCAGGTAGAGA
>NW_015293117.1:0-300 GCF_001447785.1 Gekko japonicus | reverse complement strand
TAGCTCACTGTCCTTGCAATATTTACAGGGGCTAATGCCGAAAGCCGTGCTTGGCCCTATTTCTCTCCCGTAACAGGTATTTTCAATACGTTTCATTTGAAATGAAATTACTATTCTGTAAAAGAAATCTATCAGAATGTAAGTACATATGACATTTGGATTTTAATTAGTTTTATTACGAAACCATCAGTTTGTGCCGGCATAATATCCCCAAAGCAGCACTGGTTTTGGATGCTCCTCCCAATCTCTCCCTCTCCGCCATGGACAGCTACACTCATCTGAATGGGGCCTTCTGCAAGT
>NW_015293116.1:0-300 GCF_001447785.1 Gekko japonicus | reverse complement strand
TTGTAACTTGAAGTAAAGGCAACGCATGGGGCTTGTGAATGCCTCCTATTCCATCTTGGTTTATGGTTTTGTGTTATTGATTTGTTTTTTTAAAGAACGCTTTGTTTTGTTTTTAAATGGTTTTGACATAATAAACTAGAACATGTTTTAAGAAAATCGAAAGGTTGCAGTGGTCTGTACTTGCCTCCTGAACATACAGTGAGGCTCTGATTTCCCACAGAGAAAATGATGCTGTATATTTTCCTATGGAGATAGTGTGTATCTCTCTCTCCCTCTCTCCCTCTGTCTGTCTGTCTGTCT
>NW_015293115.1:0-300 GCF_001447785.1 Gekko japonicus | reverse complement strand
ATTCAGCACTCTTATACAAGGACAGTCAAAAACTCACAGAGAGGAGTCCCCTTGTTCAGTATCTGTCATTTCTACATTAGGAGTATGAAGTTATTGTGGAGTTGCGCAGAATAAAGACTGGAAATATACAAAGGAAAAATGAATGCTGCCATCTTTCGGGACTCCTTAGAATAGCAAGTGTTAAGGGAAAGTAGCCTTAGATGTGTTGTCTGTTTCATTGGGAATACAGTTATATCATTTTAATATTCCTCAAGATGGTTATTGCACCCACCAAGAATCCAGAACCTGACAAAGGTTAGT
>NW_015293114.1:0-300 GCF_001447785.1 Gekko japonicus | reverse complement strand
CTCATCAGAGGATGACTCACCAGAAGATGCACTGTTGTCCGATATATCCCGAGATCAAGTCATCATTCATGTCCTCCACCACTTGGTACACTGAGTGTGATTTCCCCCAGAGGTGCTGGAAGACTCAGACTCAGTTGGTGATCATGGTTTCCATCTATTCCTGGGGGCATGGTGTGCAGGAGTTTCAGGTGGGGCTGTGCAGGATCCAAACTATTTCATCCGCTCAGACAACTGGACTAACGTTTGAGAAATGCCCTGTAAAATAGCTGTGTTATCTATAGGGGCAATTGGTGTAAGTTG
>NW_015293113.1:0-300 GCF_001447785.1 Gekko japonicus | reverse complement strand
CAAAGGTTGATCCTTTCCAATAGCTGGATCAATCCACACTGATGCATTTTGACCCTTCCTCATGGGAACTGTAGCTTTTTCCATCATCCACTGTGCCTGCCTGATTCTTTATAAATTAACAAAAGAAATGTCACAAAGCGATGGGACTTCTTTTTTGGCCTGTCGAGCTCATAATGACTCAGAGTGGTTCATAGGAAAGGGAGGCAGATTGCTCAGATGGGAATATTCCCCATATGTACATTCCCATGATGTCTCAGAGGAGTTGCAATTATTGGAAGGAGTCTTATTTTCTAAGTATTC
>NW_015293112.1:0-300 GCF_001447785.1 Gekko japonicus | reverse complement strand
CCACCACTTCCTGTGGCAGTGAATTAAGATAAACCTTGCTTATCTTAAAGGTGCCACTGCAATCTTCTGGATCATCTGGCTGGATAGGGAAACACTGTACTTCTTTGGTTTCCCTCTTTCAGATAGATTATGGGAAAGTGGTCCTGGGAACTGCTGTTCCTCTCTACAGCCCTTCTGCTCTAGGGCTTCATGCTCTGCTAATGTCAAATCTGGACTACTGGAATATGCTGTTCATGGGCTGCCTTTGTTCTCTGTGATTTAGAAGCATCACCTGGTCCAGAATGTGGCAGCCAGACTGTT
>NW_015293111.1:0-300 GCF_001447785.1 Gekko japonicus | reverse complement strand
TGAAGTAATCACACCAATAATACAGCCAAAAAGGAATAATGCAACAAAGTTTTATCTTCCAGCAAGAAATCCCACAACAGTGAACTGTTTCTTTTTACCAAAAACATGTTGAGTTTATCCACTCATAATTCCAGTTTGCTCCAGATTTATTAATTTCTCTGTTAATATGTCCCCCATTTTGCAGTAAGCTGGCTTTATTTGAAACTGGCTTTATCTGAAATTTACATTTGATATTTGATGGCTTTTTCAATGAGTTTTGAAACACCCATCATAAAAACAATGATGGTATTAACCTTCCAA